>NC_063279.1:2121212-2424242 GCF_910591885.1 Bombus terrestris | reverse complement strand
TAAATGCTTGCAATGAGAAAAATTGTATAAGATAATTACATGCACAGGTTTCAACGAATCGGACCTTCAAATATCAGCCCAACAACTTCATCTATACATAAATGACTACGAAGATGTTCCTTTTAAAGCTATTATATATCTAACCGGTGAATGTAATTACGGTGGTCGAGTCACGGATGATAGAGATCGACGATGCCTAAACACGATATTACAAGATTTTTATAATCGGAATGTAATTACGGACCAGAATTATGCCTTCGCGGATATTGGATCTGAATACACTTTACCAAAGAGGTATTTCTATTTTTCTATTTTTTTGCTCAGGTTTTTATCGTCGTAGAATAAAAAGAGAGAAAGATTAACGTGCCGTTTTACATGCACGTAGGCACGAATACGAAGATTATATAAAACAAATTCAAGGAATTCCTTTAAATCCACCGCCAGAAGTACTTGGATTGCATATGAACGCAGGGATTACGCGGGACCTTGAATTGTCGAACGAATTCTTTGAATCCATGATGTTAGTTCAAGGAACAGTGACGATAGGCGATACTACTAAGCAAGACGAAATGTTATTGAACATAAAAGATGATATTTATAACAGAATGCCTGAATTGTTTGATATCGAAGAAGCGCAAAAACAATATCCTATTATGTACATGGAATCGATGAATACCGTTTTGATACAAGAATTGATAAGGTATAACATTCTTTTACATGAGATTCGGGAATCTCTCGATATGCTAGAAAAGGCGGTAAAAGGATTAATAGTGATGACTCCTGCGTTAGAGGTATTGCGAAATCCAATGGCATTATACAACGATAATATATATTTAGCGATAAATAAAATATGAAATATAATTATAGATTCTAGCTAGTCATATATTAAGCGCAAGAATTCCACCGTCTTGGGTACAAGCATGTGCTTATCCAACTTTAAAACCATTGCCAAACTTTATCAACGATTTTCTTGACCGGTTAAGCTTCTTTCAAAAATGGTTAATACAGGATAAACCAGAAACGTTTTGGATATCTGGATTCTCGTTTGTACATGCTTTCCTTACGGCAACAACGCAAAACTTCGCGAGAAAATATAAGATACCCATTGATAGAATTGATTTTGATTTCGAGGTTTTACGATAGTTACAAACGTATCTTTTATCGCGGTGAGGAGGATATTAAATATTTCCATCGTCGTTTGTTCTAGGTACTTCCTACGTATGAATTGCATACATCCCCAATTGATGGCGTTTACGTTTACGGAATGTATTTGGCCGGCGCAAGATGGGATATACAAAGCATGCTACTCGCTGAAAGTTATCCAAAAGTTCTTTGGGAACCTATGCCAATCATTTGGATGAAACCAAAAGTAGTGGATTCCATTCATGTAGGAGAGCGATACGAATGTCCTCTTTACATAACTTCTGCGCGTTTTGGTGTTCTTAAGACGACCGGACATTCAACTAATTACGTGTTATCGATCCTCTTAAATACCAACTATCCTGTTAGTCATTGGATTAAAAGAGGATTGGCTCTCCTTTGTCAACTCGACAATTAAACAATCTCTCATAGTGATCTTTATCACTAAACTTGTATTTTTTAGCTAATTAATTACAAAATTACGAATCATATACGTGATATGTATAATGTATAACATTTAATGAATATCCTATACATACACACATACGTGTACATTAGTACATACATAAAAGAAGTTAAAACATGGCGTCACTCTAAGCGCTTAAGGTATAAATGAAACATTTTGAATTAGCCAATAAATGAAACTTGTTTTAATATATATTTTACACCTACATATTAATTAAGTTTGTACAACGAAACAAAGAGCAATCGGATTTTAGTTTATTATTTAATCACTTTATTAATATGAGTAGTTCTACTTTTGTTCTTGATAATGGTGCCTATACCGCAAAAGTTGGGTTAGCTTCCGACAATGCCAAGTAAGTTATGATGCAGAAAATAATTAAATTAGAACAAAAAGGAGTACAATTATTAACGGATTTATTTTTAGGTTAGTTCCAAATTGTATAATGAAAGCGAAAAGCGAACGACGAAGACCTTTTGTAGGAAATCAAATCGAAGAATGTCGAGATGCATCTGGTCTGTTTTACATTTTACCGTTTCAAAAAGGATATCTTGTCAATTGGGACGTTCAGAAGACTGTGTGGGATTATATATTCTCTAAAGAATGCTGTCTGGTAAACTTGAATCAGCTTTCTGTGATTGTAACTGAACCTTTATTTAATTTTCCAACCATTCAAGAAGCTATGACAGAAATATTTTTCGAAGAATACGAATGTCAAAGTCTTTTAAGAATCAATAGCTCTACTCTCTCTTGTTATCAATATAAAATGGAAAATCCTAATACAAAATGTTGTATTGTAGTTGATAGTGGTTATAGCTTTACACACGTAGTACCATATATAAATGATACCAAAGTTAAAGAAGGTATTAGACGCATTGACGTGGGTGGAAAACTTCTTACAAATCACCTCAAAGAAATTATATCTTATCGTCAGCTTCATGTTATGGATGAAACTTATGTAATAAATCAGGTGAAGGAGGATTCTTGTTTTGTTTCTTCAGAATTTTTCAAGGATATGGAAACTGCCAAAAATAAGTTAGAAAACAATCCTATAGTCAAAGATTATGTTTTACCAGATTATACAACATTAAGACGTGGTTTCCTCAAAAATCCGGAACCTCCTAATGAACAACAAACTCTACGTTTAAGCAATGAAAGATTTGCTATACCCGAAATCTTGTTTTTTCCTTCGGATGTTGGTATTCGTCAAATGGGTATTCCAGAAGCAATTATGGATTGCTTGAAAGCATGCGACGAAGAGACGTGGCCGCATCTTTTGTCTAATATTATTCTTACTGGAGGTAACGCAAAATTTCCTGGATTCCAAGAAAGAATTTACAAGGAAGTTAGAAGCTTAGCACCTGCAGAATATACGATAAATGTGCATTTACCTGAAAAGTAACGAAACATTTAATTTTGTAATTGATACATCTGAAAAGATTTCGATATTCGATACATATTCTATTGTTACATATTGTTTTCAGCCCGATCACATATGCATGGCATGGTGGTAAAACACTTTCAAAAGATCCAATATTTTCAAGTCTTTTGGTAACTAGAGAGGATTACGAGGAAGAGGGCCAAAATCTTTGTTTCGAACGTTTCGATGTCTAACTTTAATAAATTTGTTGTATTGGATAATCTGTACATATGTGTACAATATTGTATATTGTATATAATATCGCGACATATATTAATCTCTTTTTTTTACATGTGATACGAATGATATAAAAAATATAAGTGGAATGTATAAATAATATTACTATTAGTATGAAATATTATTACTATTCTTGTAAACTCTTTGAATAAAACTCAAATGGATTTCATTTGTGCCATCAGTTCCTCTAGACTAGCATCAGATTCAGACGGAATTTGATTAATTTGAGATTTTTCGTCCATTTGTTGATCTTGTTCATCAAGAAGAGAAATTCCTGCAATGAAGCAATCGATCAATTTGTTAATCATATACTAATATTTTATCTTTCCATATGTTACTTACCCCATTCATTATCTTCATGAAGAGGCTTATCTTCAACTATTTTCTCTATCTTTTGTTCTGGTTTTGGTTTCAATGCATATTCTAGTTGATGTTTTCTACAATACCTATCTTCACAGTTTGGATTTGGTTTTAACATCATTTTAGGGAAAAAATCTTGCATAGCATTATAACCCAAATAATGAGTAACATCGCCAAAGTTTAAAAGATACTTCAATGCATTTTGAACTAAAAAACCTGCAACAATTCCCATAGTTGTTGGCAAAGATGCTGCACAAACCCCATCTCGTTTTAGAGTTTTTTCATCAATGTTTTCTGCGACTACTAATGGAGGAGCACACTAGAAATAAAATGATATTTTTCACCAATCAAGTTTAAGCTTTAATGCTTTGCTTATACTTTAATTTTTATTTTTATTCACCGCAAAACAAGCTGTCTCTCCAGGAATAATAAATTGAATATGACCTGAAACTGCATTTTCAGATACCCCACTTTCAAACCACTTCTGATTAAGTTCGTTACATGCGGTATTAATCGCCATTCGTGCTTCAAAATTGTCTACACAGCTCAAAACTAAATCTACTGGACCTTTATTCAAACTTGCTGTGCTAAAAATAAAATTTAATGTCACTTAGATATTGTTAATTACAATTATTCAAAAATTAGGTTTATGTACCGTATGATATTTGTAAAATCTTCAAAATGATCCATTGTAGTAATGTTGTAATTGTAAGTTTCAATCTCTACATCTGGATTAATATATTGTAATGTTGTTGCTGCTGCTTCTACTTTATTTTGGCCAGCTTGGTAAGGTTGGAAGAAAAGTCTATTCATATTGGCCATTTCTACTTTGTCATAGTCAAAAAGAATCAACTGAAATTTACTTGTTTGTTACTTAGGAAACAGATAAATTTTTCGTTTATGACTTTGTATAAGACTGTTACCTTGCCAATTCCACATCTTGTTAGCATTTCTGCAGTCACACTACCAACTCCGCCTATTCCAACTATAGCAATTGTTAATTCTTTTATTCTTTCATAATTATTTACTATACCCATACGTTTTAATGCCATCAAACGACTAATCAAAGGACAAAGAAACATTAAGATATTTTTCTTTCAATTTTGTATTAAAAAGTATATAATTGAAGTATTTATAATTCAAACTATTTAATATAATGAAAAAGTTTTATATAAGCAAAAATTACCTGTAAGGATTTGCATCAGTCACTTCACTTGACATATGTTCTATTTTTGCTCTTGTAGTAAACGCATTTTTATGTTGTTTTTGAAGTAGTTTGTCTTCAAGTTCTTTGATTTTTTGCCTCAATCCATCAATTTCATCCATTATGGATATTACAAGTAATTTTCAAAAATATGTAAGCAGCTGTACTTACTTTCAACTGCAACTGCGGTTATGGCACGCTATTCTATTGCAGGTGCAAAGCAACGTACTTATACGTACATGTATACTTATACGATACGCGCTGCAAAATATAGATCTTTATACACATAACACACTGATAAAGAGGATAATCCAGTTTTCAATAAAAATTATTAACTTGGTAATTAATCTCATATACGATATGTTCGAATTTTATAATAACTTTTACTGAATTTTATAATGATTTCGTAATTAGAAACATAACCTGTTACATTCTACTTGATTTATCCAAGCAGAGTACGTATTTACGTATGCTACAAAATTAAAGAATATTTTGTATAGTTACTTATAAATTCCTACCACTTTTTCCCTACATTAAGGTAATAAAAATGTTAATTTTTTCGAAAATTAATTATACAGATTTAAGTTGAAATGTATGAAGATACGACTATGTGTAGAATTGTAATTATATGGTAATGATGAAAAATGAGAAATCAGTATGAGATATTGTTTAATTTCAGTAAAAAAATTCAATAATTATAAGATTTATTATTTCTTTTTAATACAAACAAAATTGTATCTGCTTCTTTTTTCAATTAATTCTATACAGCATTGTTTAGTATTACAGCGTTTCGTATCGTAAATTATACATATTATTGTTACACTGCATATATGCACAAATGTTTTGTACCTGCATAAAGGAAAATTTTGAAACTTTTCGTTATTATTTATTTAGCCATTGTATCACTAATTTTAAGAGTAAATATTAGAAAAACATTAAAAACATGTGATCACGTAATACAGGATGGATAATTTTTTATTTTCATGCTTTTATGATCGATGACAAGTTTAAATCAAAGTAGATCCGTGCATTTTGGCTAATTTTATTGTCATACCTCAACCGCATTAGAATAATTTATTTTCCGCGTTAGAAAAAAAATTTAGAACCGAAGAGAGAAACAGAAAACGAAGAAGTATGTAAACAATTTCACTTTATCGCTTTGGCATTATTATGAGTGAATATAAAATTCGAATGTACATTTAGTATATATTGAAATATTAGGTGCACTTTCTTCTACCAGGATATAGCCGTTCTTAAACAAAATGGGAAAAACAAATTTTTAAACTGGCCTATAATATATGATAATGACAGAACGGCTTTCCTAGTGATATTTGTTTAATAATACATTGTCGACAAAATAGTGTTAAATTATGATGTTGCAAGATAAAATATCAACGTTAAAATTTAGCATAATATATTAATTACATTAGTGACAATTCGTTATTTTAATTTTTTTTTTTTTGTCTATGTTAATTTGCAGATTTAAATAGTAGTTATTCAATAGTTTTTTCCTATAAAACTAAACTAGATTATCGTAAACTTAACGTATGAACAGGGAAGAATTATCAAATTTGGACAAACAATTATATTTGCGCCGTTCTTGCCATGTGAAAGTGTCTTGAAATTAGATATTTGTCTCGTTCGAGCAATATGACAGTTATAAGCAGAATAAATAAAATGTATTTATACTTGTACATAAAGTATTTCCTTTTTACATCTTTAACATTTATAGCGCAGTATGCATCTCATACGTCTACATACTCTTTCCACTTATTTTCACTTATCTGCGTTACTTATATATGTATATATATTTTTTATGCATTATTGAAAAATAAAATATACATATATATATATACATGTAAAATCTTTGAATACATGATAATAAGGCAAAAACGGCGCAGTGATCAGAATAAGAAGCGAACATTACTCTTTAACCGATAATATTCGAGAGCATACCTCGCTCTTCAAATTCAAATCCACACTCCGCTTTATAGGGTACGCATTTATAATATGCTACGTGTTTGTGTATATATATATATATATATATATATATATATATATATATATACATACATATACACGTATATATATATGTACATATACACACATTTATATGTGTGTGCATGTATTATATATATGCATATGCAAAATTATTTTGTATATATATATATGTATATATACATATATATTGAATTGACCGTACTTTATGCATAATTTATACGTATAGGAACTGATGAATTCTTTCGAAATAATACGAAAGGACATGGTTTACAAGTGGAGTGTGCTCTATTCCTATACATTCTTTAAAAGTACGTCACTCTTCTTCTTTTTCTCCTTTTCTTCCTCTCAAAGAAAATTTTTCAAATGTACACAATAAACTGACTTACGGTCGTATATAAATAATTACATGTTCAATTTATAAACGTATTGAATAAGAAATACATTGGTAATGCTGTATTCGAAATAATTCGATCGATTTAGTGGGTGTTATTGACATTAAGTTTTTGACCAGCGCGTTAAGCTCACAATGTACAGCAATACGAATGTTTCTTTTTTTCATTTATCGACGTGTATCTTGTTCATGTACGTAGGCTTTTATTGGCGCCAAGTGTTTTAAGGTGCCTGTGAATTCTCGTTTTGATCAATGTATGAAAATTAAGTTGAAAATCTTAACAGTTCTCTTTTTCTCTCTCTCTCTCTCTCTCTTTCTCTTACTCTTTCTAAATACAAACGACGAAATGGTCATAGAAATGTGGATATCATGTTCTCAAAATTTGATCAATTAAGTCTTTACCAGTATCTTGGTAACATCTATTACTGGATATACAGGTATTCACAGAGCACAAAGAGTACTTGGCTATAACAAACATTTTATTCAACTATCATTGTATCAGATATAAACGAACATTTTTATCATCGTTAAAAGTACTAAATCGAGCGGCCTAAGGTACATGTTAAGTGTAAGCACGTATGTGCTGTGTGTGTGTGTGTGCGTGTGTGTGTGTGTGTGTACGCGCTTGTTGGATGCAAATACATATAGTTTTTGTTTTGCATCATTTTTGTTATAATGTCTTATGACGGACGATCTTCGAAGTGACATAACATGATCTAATCGCATCTTTATGCATTTACAAATTTCCCGTGATCGTGACATTAGCAGCAGCGTCAAAGGAAAACAACAGAAATGTCAGATTAAAAAAATAGAGAAAAGCAACATACTATTATTAATGGCACATGCACACCGGCCAATATGGACAGAGCACATACTTTGATAGATTCGTTTTAATATTCTAAACTTTCTTCCGTTCCTAAATTATTTGCAATATAGTAGAATCGATAGTAGTTTTGAAACGTATCATTTGCTCCTCATTTGTGCCATTTAAGGTCTCAATTGCACATAATAGATTGCTTCTGACACAACAAACGTAAATTCTTTTAAGTAATACCCAGGATAAAAAACAAGGAATGTCTAAAATGTAGAACTTTATACACCACGTCAAAATATAATTGCCATTTACATAAAGAGTGGTCCGCCATCATACAAAATATTTTTCTTCTTCTTAATTTTGCAAGTTTGGGTGGAATGAAAGGTTTTAGTTTGTAACTAACCAAAAGTCGTAAACCGTATGTTATGGATGAAACGGATGTGATGAATACTTCATCGTTTTCTGAGTCCCATTTCCAACTTGTCCTGCCACATTTTTCAGTCGGTTTATTCCACGAACCGGTACGCTGCTCACAGTCACGCTTAGGGATGGGATTAAGCCCCTCGCGCGAAGTATCGATACCTAAATGAAAATGTTTGATTCTTCGCACGCTCCTTATAAATACGCATACTGACTAAAAAGATGCCTGTTTTGAAATGACTGAGCAATTCAAGTCCAGTTGTCGTTTAATACGGATCGACTTATTTATAGAAAACATACTACATACGTATCTGTTATTAGTTACTGATTATCGACAGATTTTGAAAATAGTGTATATCTGACACACTCTTTCTTAAAATTATATCATTTCGATTGCACATTTTATTTGTTATTTGTTGAACGTTCTATGTTATCGATTATTCTGTTCCAATCTATTTACGGCTTTGGAGACTATTATATAAAGCTAGTCAGATCCGAATCTAAATAAATTAATTTCCATAATATTTATTGTTTGTCAAGGAGGAATCAAACATTTTCTTCCAGGTATTATTTCTAGTGCGTGCGACTTTTTCCCGTCATTAATGTTGAGGGAAAAATGCATCCATCGCATAATCGGTGAGGTATCACTATAACCGATCTTCTGATGCGACAATATAAGAAAAATCAGCATTTTATACGCTTCATTCTAATCATAGATTAATCGATACCAAACGACATAGACTTGAATCGTTTAAATATTTCAAATCAAACATTTGTTTAGTCGCATCTTTAGTCACATTACGACCATTTGAAACGATCTTCTTATTTGAAGAAACAGAAAGAAGATAAAAAAAATCAGTAGTCAAGAATATTTGAAATTCTGAAATATAATGTACTGCGAAAAATAAAATATATATTACTTGCAAAAAAAGATCGTTTTGCATTATTAACGGTCGACATTACTCTATTTCGTATGTTTTCTTTATAATATGACTATAAGTCGCATTGGTCATTCCATACACCTGAAACTTTAGATCAAAGAAGTATTACTAATGGATGTTTATATTCTGGCCACAACGTAGTACATCTTGCTCTCGTTATTTAGATGCCTGGAATGACTTTGCGTAAAGCGTAACACAGTTGTTTACTTTAACTAATTCGCAATGGGAAAGATTTCCGATGGGTACTTAATAGTAAGGATTTGTTTCAACATAAATGTGTTTCCACGCTCAACGTTTGAACACTTTACAAGAACAGTGTTTATCATTGCGAATTAGTCAAATTTTACAATGCCGGACGATGTCAACAATTGAATGCCAACAGAACTGCGTGTATTCGTACATTACAATACAAACACGACGTGTTCATATTCCCGGCATTCTTTCTCATTCTTTGTTTTTATAAATATCGTAAAATAGAAGTTGTGAATTCGAATCAATACAAACTTCATGGATGTTCAATTGATACGCATCATATTCGTAGATGCGAATGAATATTCACGGGATTCTCATGGTCGATTCAACAATACGTGAATGATATGGTTAAATAATTATAAATTGGAAATTGAGGTGGTGACATTACCTGGGCCGTTACTCACCTACAGGCAACGAACCTGTTATGGGAGTAGGTGACGATGATACCATGTTTAATCGACCTTGATCTTTTACTATTGGATCTAAAGTGAAAGAGAATGGAGAAATAAAAATGAAACTATCAGTCTTTCGAAGTACCACACCATTCATATTTTCTGTTAAAATTTATAGCGCAAAATTTAAATATACTTCATAATACTTACAAAAATAAGGATGTTCCATAGCTTCGCGTGCAGTGAGTCTTTCGTAATGATCATAACGCAAAAGTTTGTCGAGGAAATCAAGGCTTTCGTGCGATACCAAATGTTGATTCTCTGAATGCATAAAACGTTCCCAGCGTTTACGTGAATGTCGACCTAAAATATCATTGAAACGAGGATCCAATTCAATATGGTACTTTTCAAGATATTCAAATAATTCCTCAGTCCCGAGAACTTTTGCAATTCTCACTAGTTGGTCATAATTATCGTGTCCATGAAAAAACGGTTCTTTCCTGAATATCATACTTGCAAGCATGCATCCAAGGGACCACATATCTAATGAATAATCATACATCTGCAATACAAAAGAAGAAGCATATTATCCATAAATTACTTATAACATACAGTTAAAGATATGATAAATTACACACAAACCTGATAATCTACAAGTAATTCTGGACCTTTAAAATAACGCGAAGCTACTCGTACATTGTATTCTTGACCTGGATGGTAAAACTCTGCTAGACCCCAATCGATTAACCGTAACTTTCGATTTTCATGATCTATCATAACATTGTGCGGTTTGACGTCCCTATGCATTATTCCCATACTATGGCAATAATCCAATGCCTAAACAGAAAAAGGAGACGACCATCTCTTGTACATTATTAATGATTTTT
Organism: Bombus terrestris; assembly: GCF_910591885.1. Classification (NCBI taxonomy): domain Eukaryota; kingdom Metazoa; phylum Arthropoda; class Insecta; order Hymenoptera; family Apidae; genus Bombus; species Bombus terrestris. The sequence continues at coordinate 2,413,320 of NC_063279.1, read as the reverse complement.
TTTTCGTTTTACATCTTATTCAACCACAGATGCAAAATGGATCAAACACTATCGACACATTACTTACTTAAATATTCATGAGTCCGAAAATTTTTAAAATTTCTGAAACTAAGGATTCTTTTTATATGCTTTGACTAATAAGAAAGAACAATTTCAGTATTTTTATGGAAAGGCACTACATCATATTTTCGTTTAGTATATTCACTTTTAACCCTTTTGAGATGAGATACTTTTAAAATTATTATATTTCATTGTACTTTATGATCAGAATAAACTAATAAAAAGCATAAGAAAGAAAGAAACATAGAAAATTTATATATGCAAGTTTATAATTGTTTAAATACTTAAATTTCAAATATCATAACATTGAAAGAGTAAAGATATAGTTATAAGCAAAATAAAAATATAAAGATAAAATAAATTTCATATGAAGTATTTTTTTATCTAAAAATACTAATACTAAATAAAACAATGGTAATAGAGGGAAAAAATGAATTTGTATAAATAAAATATTTTCGAACTCTTCCTTGAACCTATGATATACACCTACATCTATCAAAATAATAATCTCGAAGATTCACATTGGACTGTTCCATTGCACTTAACAATACACGCACTTTTAATAATTCGTAGAGGTAGTATCTTATGTCGTAGTCTGTTAGCGTCTGGTATAATTGCTTGAAATCTGTGTTGTTCACATGTTCAAATATCAGTGCCGGTGTCCTTGATACCGGATCTTTGACAACAGCTTGGAGTGTAATTATGTTGGTCCCACCTTTGAGGTTTTCTAAGATTTTAATCTCCCTTTTTATTTTCTTCTTTTTTACAGGCTAGACATTAAAATCACATGAAAATTAAAGTTTTCGGCTAATTATAATTTACTTACTAAAACATAATTTATATTTTTTACCTTTAAAATTTTTACAACACATTTTTCATTATTTGTAATATTTATGGCTTCAAATACTTCACTATATTTTCCTCTGCCTAATTTTCTTACTAGTTGATAATCATCTTGTTGTCTATATAACAAAAAATTTGTTACAATTAAATAAAATGAGGGAAATACACAAATATACATACATACAGACATAGATATGCACAAATATAGATACATTTATCTAAATACACACAGAATGTTTTATTGCACACTTACCCCCAGTCGACAACATAGGATTCATAGTCCCAGTAATCTCTGGATTTGTGTGAATTCACATCTGTGTAGACTCGCGCTCTACTGGGTAGTGCCATTTTTTCTGATATATCACTACTACTATTTATTTTGTGGATTGTTATTCTTTCACTGTTGTCTATTGAAAAATTACAAAAGCTAGTTAATTTATCTCTTCCACTCACCCAGTTATAAATGCGCGAGGACAAATATACACCTGAGTCATTAAAAAAAATCATATTAAAATTAAACATATTTTAAATTAATAAGAGAAATATAAAAAATTGATGAATAATATATGAATGTGTAATAGTCTTTTGCTAAATACTAACTTATGTTTACATGAGGACTGAATCAAATATTAAAATATTAGTGTCAATAATATAATTTATAATATCAATGATAATAGTATTTATTATGGCAACTCAATATTGCACTTATATTTATGTATACATTGAAAAATTCATTAATGCAATGCAATATTTAATCATAAATCTAAACATTCTCCTGATTCTTATATACTTTTTACTTAACTTGACACAAGACAATAAATGAGTAAATTCTAATATTTAAATACATCTATACTACATTAAATGCAAATAAATTGACAATTATATGTATCAATTAAAAATCAATAGTAGTTGCAACGTAATTAAAATAACATAGTAAAGAAAATATAAGTACCTCATTGAGTTATAATTGAAACATTTAATTTAATTTCTTGTAATACAAATTCTGCAGAATACAAATAAATTCATTTATAAACTATCTAATAGTATCTTTATCAAAAATATCTATATATTAAACTGAGTATAATTACAAAAAGGAGTTATATGGTTAGAAGAATCAAAACAACTTCACTAGAAATAATTATATGATAGCAAGCAGACTAACCAAAGAAAAAACTGAATCCTGATATAAGAAACTAACAAAGTTTAAAACGTGTTCACCGATTACAACGAATGAACTGCATATTCCTTAGAAGTCTATTGATTGTGAGCTCACAGAACACTATCAATTCGTTTCTGTGGTTTGAAGTTGTGATTTAGCAAAAGAACAATTCTATATATACAAGCACAATTGGCATATAGGGAAAATTGATATTTAAGTTAAAGATCAAAAATGTAGGTAAAAATTAATCTACTATCGCAACAGGGATTAGAACACGCACAAGCACAAGACACGAACACACATGTACGAGATAAATCACACGCCATCGCAATCAGGAAATTAATGTTGACTTATTCTGGACTCACCTAATACATTCCGGACCCGAATCTTGATTAGTTTGACCGCAGCAGATCTCTAAATTCGTCGTGAAACCACGCAACCTGCTTAGGAAATACGTGAGGCCGCGCGAACGCGTGAAACTCAAGGATTTTTGCGGGCGGCCGGCTTCTCAAACGACCGAGGTCCAAGATGGCAGCCAACAATCCACCTCAAACTTCAAATATATAGATAGAAAACTCCAACCTTCAACCGTCTCTTCAATCAAATCTTACTATTACTACTATTACTTAAATTATCGACTTAACCATTAGGGATATTATTGTTCTTATATTATCGTTTACATCAATTAACTACATAGTTTTATATATACAGTATATATGTTTAATATGTTTTATATAGGCACATAAAGTTTAATATTAACTTTTTAATATTTTATATATATCATTCTCTTCACATAGTAATAAAATTCCATCCCCAATATGTATCTATTAAAATAAGATATTACTAACAAATAAATTATAAAAATATTAGTAATTATAATATATAAATCTTTTTGTATAACAAGATTTTTATATAATCAAGGAATGTTCATTTTTATTCAAAAGAATTGTTAATTTTAATTAGAACGGAAACTCATGTACATGTTTAGTAAAATATTTTAGTGCACTTCATACATATTGACCAATCAGAATTTCTTTTATGGTGATATCTTCACTATCGCCAATCGCCATTATCGTGTGTCTTTAATAAATTAAATGTGAAAAAGATATTAAAGATTAATATATAATGTAATATAATATAATATAATGAATTACGCTTACACTCAGCAGATGAAGGTTTGTTATAATAAACTACTAGCTATATTTACGTTAAATGTTAGATAAACTTAAAAATAAAAAAACATCTATATTTCAAATTTAACAGGGTTATTATTTAAATAATGTTTACAATATTTTAAGCTAAAGAGTATCACTGATTTGTGTTAATGAATGTATAGGATGTAATAAAGATAAGTCATTTTTTATTGAAAACCATTGTTGTAAAAGTTGTTCTATATTTTTAGCATTATCCTATAAAAGAAAAAAATTTATATAATAAATAACCAGATAGAATAATAATACGAATAACACTGTATATTCGATGTGCTATTGTCTAATTTACCTCATTCTCATTCATATCAGTTATATGTAATTTTTTTTTAAGATTTTCAGCATCTAAAATCCAAATATGTGCAGATTTATAAACAACCCATAAATTTGTACGTAATAATCCAACAACAACAACGTCAGTATTTTCACACGGAGGACTGCAATGTTTATATTAAATGTTAAATAATAGTGTCATTAATGCATAACAATTTCCAATAATTACCTATCTAGAAAATTTTCAGTAACTTTTTTTAAATCTATATCCCAAGATACAGTAGTTCTCATGACTAAATTTTCTTTTTTCTCCATATTCATTGTTTTCATTTTTTCCAATGCTTTTAATAGTCTATTTTTATTTTTATTAATATTTACTATACATTTTTCTTTTGTTTCCAGTTTGCTTTTATTGTGCTCTGATTTCTCATCATGTGCCAGGTCTCTATAGTATCCACGTTCTTCAGGTGACAACTTTTTCCAAAGATTAGTTATTTGATAGGCAATTTGAGGTGCTGTCATATTAGAATCTTTTTCTATCACTAAAAATAAGAATACAGATCTAATATGTATATTTCGTATATAAATTAAGTTATGTATGTTAAATACTTTTACCTTCTGACCTGGCATATTTTGAAAATTTAAGAAAACCTGCACATAAATTTGTATGTGGATTGATATTTGGTGACTCCTTTGATCTTGTATAATTGTAAGATTCTATATCCGTACCTCCCTGTAAAAATCCACTTTTTAATATATTTATATTTAATATATATAAATCTTACCTTCAATCCAGATACGTGTCCTTTACTCCATTCTTTTAATGTAATTGACTTTTTCATATCCAATTTATTCTCTGCGTGCAAAGTGTTTGTTTCTGCATTTTTTATCTTATTTTCTTTCTCATCTGCATTTGTATTAGAAGAATCGAACAATACAAAATCCTCACCTAGATCTACTATAGGTAACTGACTGAATGTTTCAGATGATGGACTTAGTTCAAATGGTGGAGTATCTTCTGTATTTTCTTTTGTATTACTATCACTATACAAAGTAAAAAACATATTAAAAATAATTAGATTATATTTTTTATCCTATATTATAGATACTAACACTGAATTATGAGAAATATCGTTATTAGAATAAGTCAATGCAAAATTCTGTGATTCATTTGAATCTGATTCACTTAAATCTAGAGATGGTAATTGAATATTGAGGTCATCTACTTTTTTTCCATGTTTTTCAGCACTTTCGTCATCACAAATTTGCATATTTATTGAAACTTGCGGTCGTCCTTTATGTTCGACATTATTAATCTCGGTAGAATTTAAATTATTTATTACATTTTCATCGGAATTTATATTCCTTTCGATAGGTTTATCAAAATTTCCTTCTAAGCGTAATTTTCGTTTTTTGCATGCAGGTTCCTCATTTTCAGTATTGTTAATGTTTACTTTTTGCGTATTATCTTGATAATCGGTAAATGAACTTTCACAATTGTTTTCTGGTTGTGTTTCTCTTTGTATTCCATAAAAATTTTCTAGATATTTTTCTATTATATTGATAACCACGTTCTGTGCACATAATATACATCATATAAATTCTTAAAAAAGTATATAATTAACCATTTTTACAAATATAACTACCTGTTCTTTAAAAAGGAGAGAAGTTTTATTTGGTTCTAGATTAACATCTATGTTTGCTGCATTTATTAAAATATATACAAGAAATATTGGTTTCTTCCTTAATGACGATTCTTGTCCTAATGCCTCAAAAATTATTTTAATCACTACCTGGAAATAACTCTTGAATTCTTTGAAACTGCGTCATCTAATTAAAAGAAAAGCTAAGTAAGGTATATACCTTTTCTAATTCTTTATATTTAATTGGTCTATCATTCACAAAAATATATTGTCCTCCAGATTGTAACACTTCAGTTGCTTGTGTCATCTTTGAAGGAACCATTATTTTCATTTTAATCTAAAACATATACTTTCATATATTAAAGTATTAAATAAAGTATTAAATACATAAAATTTTGTATATAATTACATCTGTATCTATAATATCTATCCAATTCATACAGCATGTTATTTTTTTACCAAGAGTATATGTAACTGCTTCTTCAAGATTACTTATACTAGGTTTTGCAAATATTATGTTATTATTTACTTTATAATTTATTCGTGCATTAAATTTGCATATTCCGTAGCTTTTTATTAAGGTCTCCAAAGTTCTAATATCTTGATTAGCTTTTTTTAAATTTGTAATTATTTGCCTTCTCACTGGCATTTGTTTAAATAATTGTTTAACTTGTACAGTTGTTCCTAAAAAGAGATATATAAATGTATATTTAAAAAATTTGAAGCAAAATGTTTGAAGTTGTCTTGCTACCTGTAGATCTGTGGCAATGTTCTGAATTTATGATATGACCATTATGATCTATAGTATAAGATATAGCTGCTTCATCTTGTTCTGTTTTTGATATAATTGTAAGATCAGATACTGCACTTAATGCATATAAAGCCTCACCTCTGAATCCATATGTTTCTAAAGATTCTACAAATAATAGTATGACTATAAATGCAAAATCATATTACGCAGTGCTACATAAATGTTTTCTTCGTATTATAACTACATACCTAAATCAGAGAAACTAGACAATTTTGATGTATAAGATGATAAAGCCATGTAAGGAGCATCTACTTTTGAAATACCACATCCATCGTCCTTTACTTCTATTAATGTACATCCATTATCTATCTAACATTTTTAAAAATATGAACTTTATATAAAAATTTTTAAATACTTTGATGTAATTATTAAAGAACAAAATGTGCTCTGAATAAGAAAATTAATGTAGTACCAAGTTAATTTCAATATTTTTAGCACCAGCATCAAAGGCATTTTCTATTAATTCTTTTACAGCAGTAGATATCGAAGTTATAACTTGAGTGGTAGTTATTAGTTTCACTGTGTCTTTGTCTAAAGCTGAGATGATCATTTTTACGTAACGTCAGATTTATCGAACATTAAGGCATTAAGATTTTTTATACGTCAAATTTATATCTTGTGCATTTTATACATCACATAATGTAACCACTCATAATTTAATGAGATCAACGCGCGAAGATCTGTTTTAAAATTTGTTTACAAATGAAAAAGGAAAGATAGATCGTATACGACTTTAGAAATGAAGAACACGATTATAACGACATACAGTGGACATTTTCTAATCAGTTCGCATTTTCAAGCGCGGGAATTTATAAATATGAAACCCATAAGTGTCATATCTTAAAAGTATATAATCGAAGACGGGCCTAATTTAATAGTTAAAATTTAAAAGATGGGAGAAGAACAATTTAGATATAACTCAAAATAACTATTTTATTCCAAAATATTATTTCAAAATATAAATCATATAAAGTCATACATCGATATAATACAGCATCGTATTTGAATAACAAAATAATTAAACACTTTATTTATACTTCTCCAACAATTTGTCCACGAATTTAATGTACGCTTCTTTCGCATCGTTCTGAGACATGCCTTCCTTCGATTTCCATGCGTCCCATTTTGCTTTCCCCTTTAAATCCAGCATACCAGGTCTCGCTGTACGAAATAATGAAATGACATAAATAAAATAATTGCATAAAATTTTATACCAAGTAAGATAAGCATAATCCATATACTTCTTGTATAATATGTATTAAACATGTATGTAATAACTCACTGGTATTTATATTTCCCACCGTTGCTTGTTTAAACAACGCGTACAATTCTAAAAATTCTTCGTCAGTAGGACGTTTGGTAAGAGCTTTTACAGCTTCTGCTGCTTGTTCGAATTTCTACAAAATCACATATACAATTATGTACTATCTAGTCATATTAGTTATTGCAGATGCTCGCAACTATATTTTCCTTAATATCTAATTTTCGTATTTCCTTTTACACACACAAGACATTACTGAATAATGGAAGACAAATTATGACGTTGCACAAAATTTCACCTTTGAATCATTACGTTATCTAGTAGGAAAATATCGTTAGGAAATAAATTTCTTGTAAATGAATGAAATTGATAATATATTATTTACGTAAATCACAATTTCTCGTTTTCTTCCTACTGAGCAATCTTAAGCATTAACTATCTATCACAAATGACAACAACAACTATTATAACAAATTTTTCTTTCTGCTTTTTACAATCATACAATCCGATCTTGTATCAATACATGATGATTTATTTGCCGAATATAGCTATATAAATGAAACCGAACGCGCCGAAAAGTATTGAATAAAAAAAATCGTAATTACCTGATCAAGAGACATCCTTTTTAGCAGTTAATGGTAGCTTTCGGTTAAGTACTGCTAGTGACCAATGGATCTACCTATGCATCGATTAAATATTGCTTCTGGAGTCCCCACCTTTTTACCAACTATGCTACATAACTGGCAATGATAAAAAGAGGTACATATAAGATTTAAAAAAAATTAGTACGCACATACATCTATGAATAATAATCTATCCATGTCGATGTTTTTAGGTCGATTTATATATTTCATACATATTTTACTATCAATAGTTTACAAATTGTTGACATCGTAAATTTTTACCGATTTTTTGCGCCTTTAGCTCTAATTTTTCGAATTATATCTATAATAATTAAAAACGAATTTGTATATAAATTAGGATGGTTGCTCGCTGATCTACTTTTGAGAAGCAATGTCATGATATGCATGATTTGGTCCGGTCCAGCGATGGGAGACCAAGTCAACGAAAACCGCCTGGAAAGAATGGGGCCAACCTGCCACATCATCACCCAATACTCAGCTACGCAAGAATGTAGAAATTCTTGACTACCTGATACATCGTTTTACCTTTCCCTAACTTTGCTGTGCACGAGAATCTCTGCTCCTCAGGGCCGTGTTCGAAGACAATGTGTACATCGAAGCTCAGACTGAATTTCAGAATTTCGAAACTGAACGAAATGAGTTTCAATCTCTCGAACATATCGTACAGATTACACGGAGAATTCTATTTCTCAGCACGTATGTTGTACGATGATGAAACTATACATGACAATATGGAATTAGATGTTTTATAGATGCGCATCGGATAGAAGCAATTTGATTGTGTGAATATCGAAAAGAGATTAGATGATAAACGTAATAAAGGAAGGAAGACAAGGAGGATAATTTCGTTGGTATTTAAAACCGAAGAATAAAATTTGCGACACGCCATGGGACGAAAGTACAGAAATAGCACTCATGAAGCTACGAGAACAGGGAGGGTGAATCATTTGAAGAATACGGGAATGGTTGACGAGTAGCAACGAAAACCGACGGAGACGACCGATTTCGTGTACGCGGGATCGCGGCCGCGCGTAGTCAGAGCAAAGTGGTTTCAAAATTCACCGAGTATGCGTGATTTGTCACTCGATCGCCGATCAGTTCGATCGGGACAGTGTTACTCTCTCTCGGAAGAGTACGCGGCCAGCTAACACTAGTGCTCGACAGACACGTCTGTCATCGTGTTTGCGATTTATCCGATGAACGGTATCGTCGGTATAAATATACTTGTAAGCGGCAAATGTATCCGTGGCCTTGTTAACGATACAAGTTCTTTACATCGAGTGTCGTACAGATTTTGTGATTGTTTACTGTTTATTAAACAATACGGGAAGAGAATCAAAGAGTAACAGTAGCATGGGAAGTCAGAAAGTTTGGTGTGAAATATCTCAAGTGTCTCGGCAAGCGGACAAAATACACACCGTGAACAAGGAAATTCAACGAGAATAAAAATATTTTGATTATTGCGATTGCGTTTATCGTTTATTTAATAAACGGTGATATGTATTTCGTATTGCTCGAGAAAACGGGCATCGAATAACGAACGATCGACAAAACGTGCAATGTGTCTTTTTGAATGTTACACGTTACGAAGGAACAGCAGACAGGCTTAGTTGTTCATTCCGAGAATCGTGATCTCTACGGCATTCGATGCGACATAGTCGACAAAGATATGGTCAGACCGCGTTCTCGTTTAATCGCGATTGCTCTCTAACAAGCATTACGTATCAAGGATATCAACGTTGTTTAACCAGCCATCGTATGATATCGATCGTATTATGTTAAAAATTTGTGCTGACAGTGGAGAAAAAGTTGTTGCTGTCACGTATGCAGCGACTACTGTGTCACGTTGCATAGCATCAAAAAACTCGTTAAAAGGTAGATAAATTCAATCGAATTCCTAATAACATACACGGATATTTGCCGGTATCTGATAACAGATCGTGTTCCTTTTGTTATCGCTGGATCGTCGAAACAGCGCATCCATGGACTTTCTTCATTATGCGACACGATATTATGCGGTTGGACTATGATTTTCGCGTGATCGCTATCGAGAAATCAACTTTGAAAGTAAAAGGTATTCACAATAGTAACATGACAAAATGACGATTCTTTGGGTGAACCGGTAATGATTAATTAACATATGATACCACTGGGTGACGTCAAAGTAAGAGAAAAGATGAGTATTGTACCAGTTGCGAATAGGAGTTTTCTCCACGGAGACCGGAAACCATCTCCAACTTCGGAGAAAATTCTTTACGCGACTCTCGATAGTCTGGCTCTGAAGAGAGCGACGTTACCTTTGCAATTGTTACCTATCAACGATGATAGCCACGCTACGACCGAAGCAACGAACGAGTCGATGAAGCAGGGGAAAATTCATACCGAGACGATTGCCAAGAGATCCAGCTTCAAGGTTCGCGTTAATTGTTCTTTAATAGGTGTTCAACTTCCAGACGATTTCTTTCAGCTCGATAAAATTGCAATTTCGCAACCGTCAGCGCTATTTCACGTTTGTCATTTCACAATCGTTGAAAAAACACAACGAACGGGGTAGTTGGAATCCCGTCGCGATGCGAGTTCGCGAAAGTTAAAACGATGCTAATAAAGGAGTGGCTTGGAAGCTTGTTAGCTTCCAACGATCGTTATTAGCCATTCCGTTTGAATTCTACTGACCGACTGATTCGGTAACAGATTCGAAATCACTTCGTTATCTTATCGTACTCGTACTATCGCCTTGTTCCTCGTACTTACATCCGTTAATTACCGACCGACGAGATCTTTTTTCTTTTTTCGTCCGTTTACGCGCCTTTGTCGGAAATCAAGTTCTTCCGGTCGAATAAACTAATTCCTCTGGTTTCAATTTCTCTAGAAATTGCAACTCGCAGAGCGACGGGGCGGTTACTATTTTGAAACAGTTAGGATTGCGATTTTTATCGTATTCCTTGAAACCGTATCCGCAAAACCGTTATAAATGTCCTAACTATAGTATAAGTAGGTAGGTATATATACGCAAACTAATGAATCGCGTGAAACGTTTCGTTCAGGTCGACGCGACGTGTTCTTCATCGAAGCAACATGAAAAATACCTTATGGTTGCATCGCCGTTGTCGTCGTCGTCGTCGTCAAAGCCGGACTCGCAAGAGACGCGGTTGAAAATCACCGCGGTCGAGCCTAATCTAAAAAAAGATATCGCCTGTTTGCAACGCAATTGGATCAATAACAACGATATCGAGGATACTTTGATAAGAGATAGCGCGTTGGAGAGTGATATTTTCGAGGAAACCTATGCCGGGGAAATTGCACGTAATTCCAGTTACTGTTGTTATATCGCGAACGACGTAACAGCGAGTTCCACAAACGACAAAAATGAATCTCCATCGGACGATTATGAGAAAATAGAATCGGTGATCGGTACGGACGCGTGTTGCAACTTTCAGACAGAAGCGAACGATGACGAAGAGAGTCTCGAGAACGAGGAAGATACTTCGTGCACGAAAAATGTATTTGTCAAATCTAAATCTACCAATGATTTAGCTAGCAAGAGTTATTCGGACATGAGACTATCCTTAGACGGGCAGTCTTTAGTGGGAACGTTTTCGGATGGAAAGTTAGCGAAAAGTTTGCTCTTTAGCAACGAATTTTCAAACTGCGGGAAAAAGAAGAAACATTTTGCGAAAAATGTGTTGCATTTCGTACCGGAATATCTGGTAAAAGGACAAAAAGGGAAGAGAAAGCAGAAGGAAAAAGGTATTCCGAGTCGATCGTTGAACTCTTTGAAAACTTCATCATCGGTAGATACAAAGATAGGGATAAATTCCAACGGCAGATACAGATCGAGAAGTCTTTCTCGGGAAGAATTGAAATATCTAAAAATCTCTTCGCCGACGAATTTCGTTCATATCGCGTCCGCCACGAATCCGAATCTGGTTTCGAACGAAAACACGATCAGATTTAGTTTGGGGCAAGTGGTAATTACGCACGAGCAAAAGTGTGCCACCTTACCTCTTCTCGTTGCAACGAACTACGAAAATTCAATGGCTGAAAAACGAAACGGGCGATCGTCGTCGTCGATCGTCGCAGCTGCTGCGGAGTCGACTTTCGATGCAACGTCGTCGGTCGTTGATAAATCAAATGAGAAAGCCAAACGTACGTTTTCTCTTTTGGGATTACTTTTCTCATTTAAATATCATTTTCATTTAAGTTTCTTCGTCTCGTTTAATCATAATATTTCCTAATTTTAGGAAGAAACGACGGGTTCAATGTTGAAACCCTAAAACGCCAGTTATTATCCGAGTTGCAAACACGTTCGACAAAACTATTGGAGTTAAGCCAGCAGGTGAAAACGGACGAATATCGGGCAAATATACGCGAGGGGAGTAACACGACGTACGAATTAGCGTATGAGCCGTGTACCGAATTACCTGCCAATTCCAGTTTTCTCTGGAGCAATCGGACTAAGAATTTCCTTCTGGAGAATACGCGAACGATCCCCAATGAAAATACCGAAAACATCGAAGACACCGTAGGTGAAGTATACGACGACGTTGGACCTCTGAATCTTAACAACCAGGTGATAATCCAATGCGTGTGTACGATGAATTAATGTTTAGCGAATCGACGTGTTTCTCTAATTCTTTGCTCGCCAGTTATTTGATACATAAATATTGGTCGCATTAGAACGCGACGTCTTGGCAGTTTTGCATTTCAGCTTTTTCGTATTACGTTTTTGTTTATCTTAAGAAATGTAATCGCTTGATTGTTTATAGTGAATTATCAGTTTCTTTCCTGTTGCGTTGCGATGCATTAATTATGCATTAATTAATTAATAATGCATTAATTATGCATTAATTAATTAATAATGCATAATTAATGCATTAATTAGGAAGACGATTACGACGATGTGGGCACGCCTAATGCATTACACGTTAATGAGAATCGTATCAGCGAATCTTCGACCGCTTTCCAAGATTCCGATGATATTTACGACGACGTTATGGGTCCGAGTTGCGCAGGAGACGATTTTAAGGACAACAAGATCGAAACTTGCGATAACGAAGTGAAGCAGGAAAGCAGCGAACTATTAGTCACTAACGAATATTCTAGCGTAGACGAAAATATCGATGTATCAAATAACGATCAAGATGTATATGATGACGTCGGTTTACCGAGCGAAGAGCGAGTCAATAGCCTTTATACCGGCTCTACGATAGGTTCGATCTTGGGATCGAGTTGGATGTGCGGCAAAGAATCCGAGTGGGAGGATTTAGAGGATTCACCTATGATCGGACTATCTCAATTTGCAAACAAATACTACACGTCGTAAGTAAGATCAAATACGATAAAATACTTTCTTATCATTTCTCTAGAAAGTAGTTTTTCTCTTGATGAAAAAAGGATAGAGACGCAAGTCGTTTCGAGTAGAAAAAGGTCTGGTCAGAGATGGTCCCGGATGATGAGAAAACAACGATCCAGAATATCAAGGAAAGACTTCAATTCGTCGTCGAAGCCATGCGAGTCTACGCTACATGGTAAGTTTTTGCAAAAATATTATAAAAATATTCTAAGATGAAATTACGTTATATGTATATCGGTAATGTCAGGTATACAGTTGTTTCTATAATTGTTTAACAAGCGATCGACTTTAGGCATTTTACGTAGAAACGCGATGTCGTAAATAGATTGTCGTATCTCACAGACGATAAACGTTTCTGAGATTTTCAATGAAACTGATTTTCAAGAAATATCTTGTTCCCATTTAAGAGTTCGTATAGCACAAAGAATTGAAACATCGACGAGGCTTCGATGCTCGATGCGATGAATGTACACGTCGTTTTTCTTTTTCAAAAGTATTAGACAGCGTAAAATGAAACATTCGCTACAAATTTCCGTTGGTTCGCGCGACACGCGAATAGTATACGTAGGTATATACAGTAACAAGAGTAAGCTGGTCATATAATTGATTCAGCGCTATTCGCATTCTTAAATTAGACGAATCATATGTCAAGATAATGTTCAAAATCGAAACATACAGCAATGAACGGAGTGAAAATTTTCCATCGATTGTGATTTCCTTTGCCTTCGTACATAATCTCGTTGGTTCGAGATTGAAAATCTTCAAGTAAAAGAGTGAAAAACGTACAAAGTAAAAGAAAGAAATAGACTTCTGGAATCAACGGCTATGAGACAGCTTGTGGAGTGCATTGTGCTGTTATATCGCTGGAACAATAGTCGGTTGCTCCAAGTAAAAGTTACCTAAATACATACTTACCTGTCGTATCGCACATGTCTCGCGATGAACGAACATCGCTGACGATCTACAAACGGTCGCACGTAATCGGCCGATCATGAATTTTCTATCTAAACGAGACTTGCCCATTGAAATTTTCTTTGTTCGAAATGTTTGACACAGTTGTTATTGCTGAATTAAAAGAGAAATTGAGAAGGAAGAGAGACCGCATCGATCCTTCCGATCGCTTTCGCGGGCATATTGGCCATGCCTAAAGCGGTTCATCAATATCTTGTAAGGATTAGGACAGTGAGATGGACGATAGTAAATAGACAGAACGTAGGCGATGATTCGATGCGCGTGAAAATATTTTATCGAGGAATTCAGCCTGGAAACCGGACTCGAGCACACAGATGAGGGAGGTGAAAGCGCGTATTGCGCTCTCTCAGTGTCAGTCACGGCCGAGACGCTGCGCTGTTTGCGTCGCGTCGTGTAGCGTCGCGCTACTTCCTATCGTATCGTGTCGGAACTCTCTATTATACTTTCGCACGATTTTTCGTTCGACGATTGCACAACGATACGATTCTTTCTTGATCATCGCTACCTGTTTAGTCTTTTACTTAATTCCGACACGAATTTGATATTCGTCCATCGGTATTCGTAAGCGAGACTCGTCCGCAACGAGTCGACATGTCGTGGAAATGAAACAGACCTTGAAAACTTTCCAACGACCGAATACACAAGGTAAATTACGTCGATTATTTCGTACGATACTTTATTTTATACACGACATGATAAAGACTTTAGAAAAATCGAGGTTTGTCCAAGACATAAACAGGACGAAACCGTTTACAATGTATCCCTTTTGTCTGACTGATCTCAACTTATTTGCTCGCCAGTCAGATACTAGAAATAAAAAAAACTCTTTCGTCGCTTTTGTTCGTTCGTTCGTTCGGAAATGTATATATATATATATATATATATGTAGATACTAATTATTCTTTTGAACAAACAATACTTTTTAAAGTATCCGATCGCGAGAGTTATTCAGGAAGTTCGACAAGATGATCTGTGTTTAGAAATGAAAGTAAAAAGAAATTACACGCGACTCACGATCGAAATAATTTCACTTTATTCATCCGATGCACCATGGCTTCTACTTGTCCCCTTCTCCTCTTTAGTTTCTCGATTTCTCGATCTTCCTGTTAACGTTTGAAACTTGGACAAATATCGAGCACCACGCACACACCCACGTTATATCACATCGCACCACATCACGCCACACCATATACATATATATTTGTACACGTGTGTGCGGTAAGAAAACGACATAGTAACGCTTGACCGTGAACGATGATTTTAAGTGGCTGTCAGCCTTGGCAACGGATCGGTGTTGCTCGTTGGCTGTACGCAGAATATCGAAGAATGGAAGAAAGAAGAGAGCGAGGACCGAACGATGCAACAAGATCCACAAAGAACACAGGGTCTTGTTCAGATGAGGGTCATCGACCTAGACGAAGACGTGGACACGCAGGAAACATCGTGCTACGTTCACGAAGGTCCTTGCAAGATTTTAGGAAGTTGCGCTGATTAAAATTTTCGTATACTGTTAAACAACAACGAATTTCTATCGATTGTTTGTCCGCCTGTCTTACGGGAAGAAAAGATTTTCCATGTGTATCAAAATCAATCCTAGAAAAGAGATTTAATAAATTCTATGATTTACCTTGAAATCGTATTAAAACAAAAAACCACTTTCCTACTAGTTTGGAAGATAGAGGTTGGAACATGGCGCGTGTCCGTCTCGTTTTTCATTGACTTAGTCATTAACGTTTTACAGACGATACATCCGATGACAGCACGTACGAGAGTCTCCATTCCTTCCAGCCGGATGACTTCTGCACAGATTCGGAAGCGGAGACGACAACCGACGAGACGACAAGGGAGCGAGAATACGAAAGTACCGAAACGGAACAAAAGATTCCGATAGATTCCGATCGATTAGTGATCGCGTACTTGGAAGCACCCACAAGACCGAATCCTCCACCACCGCGCGAAGTTAGTCTGACTCGAACTCTTGGTAAAAGAATAAAGATGCTTCGAAGGACTTGGAGTATTACCAAAGGAAGTCTGGGCCGCATGCGAAAGAGAACCACGGTTGACGACGGTCATTCTTGCGACGAAAATAAGGAATTCTCCAACGATCATTCGAATTTAGACGGAGGAAGATATTTTAGTTTTGCCAGACATTTTAAAAGAACTGTTACCGGACCTTTTTCAACCTTTTACTTAAATGGTTACATCGATTCCGCGAATGGCGATAACGATCTCTCAACGTCCAAAAATTCAAACGAGGAACCAATGTATAGCAATACCAATGACGAGATGGGTAAGTTAGTGTTTGAAACTTCTCTCTCTCTCTCTTGATCTTTCTAATTTCTCACGTAATTCCTCTAGACCACTACAGCGTACTCGTCGATCAAGAACCACTCTATCAATTTTATGCAGCAGCTGCTGCTAGGATCGCGTCCGACTTCAGCTCAGACGATTACGAGGAGGTAATGTATTATATTACAAACCATTCGTAATATTCAAATGCTTCCGATACAGTCTAATGATTTATCTATTATCGATTATCAGGTCGAGGGTATGATCCCATCGCGATCTACTACGGATTTGGCAAGACCGGGACATAGAACGTTGTGGTGCCAAACACCACAAGTCATAAATAATGGTCTTTTACGTAAGCGACACGTTACATTGTTGCTGTTTTGAATTTTCATATTTTATCCAAAGTCTATCCAAAATCACGTTTTACTCTTTAGAACGACTAAGTACGGAGGAGAAGAAGGTTCAAGAAGCGAAATTCGAGATTCTCACTTCAGAAGCGTCCTATTTGAATTCTCTTCGTGTCCTAAAAAACGAATTTCTCAACGAATCCTCACTCGATGAAATTTTAACTCCGCTCGAGAAAGATAAACTGTTCGGCGGTATTCCTAGCGTATTGCAAGCATCGGAACAGTTTTTAGCTGAACTAGAAACTGTATGGAGATACGACCCCATGTTGCACGATTTGCCAGACGTGTTGCTTAAATATACCAACAAATGTTTAGATATTTACGTAGCGTATTGTTCTAATCAAGTTAGCATAGACACGACTCTTAAAGATTTAAGGTAAGTAGAAAATAATTCCCTCGGATGGCGATAAAGTTATATCGGTGGATTAATCTTTCCAGAACACGAAAAGGTTCAAAATTTATAGAAACCATATCGCAAATAGAAGCTCGTTCGACTTGTCAAAGTTTGTCGTTGCACTCATTTTTGATGTTACCAATGCAGCGAATAACGAGGTAAAATAAATTCT
This sequence comes from Bombus terrestris, assembly GCF_910591885.1. Taxonomy (NCBI): domain Eukaryota; kingdom Metazoa; phylum Arthropoda; class Insecta; order Hymenoptera; family Apidae; genus Bombus; species Bombus terrestris. The sequence continues at coordinate 2,395,828 of NC_063279.1, read as the reverse complement.
GTTTAAATATTAAAATTTCTCACATGTCGAATAACGAATGAACGTGACAAAAGCATGTAAATTATTAAAAAGTATGTGAATCCAGGCTTCCTTTATTGGCCGATGCGGTTCTCTCTAAACTATCAGTAGAATGTGAAGATAGATCACATTGGGAAAAAGTTCTGTCGAGTTTAAGTTATGTCGTTGCTGAATGTAACGAAGGCGCCAGTACCGCAGCGAAAGAAATCGAAATGGAAAATTTAATACGGTAATGTTCACGGCTTAACATAGCCCAAGAAAGTTTTATCTCAATCTTCCTTATTTATTTATATATATGTGTATATATATTAAACGAGAAATTTTATTTTTATAGGAAATTGGAATATTCCGCAAAAATTAAACCACTCGTATTAAAAGGGAAACATTTGGTTAAAAGTGGACCAACCGTACAACTATCGACAAAAGCCGATGCGGAATACAAACTCACGTTTGGAAAAAGATTTAACAAGACGCCACTTTATTTATTATTGCTCACGGATCTTCTTCTAGTCACAAAACAGAAATCTAAGTATGAGCTTTCGTTATAATAGTATTCTCCTGCTCTGCTATAAAATAGAAAATTATTGTTTCATATAACGTATGTTCTTCTTCTCTATGTCACAGTACTCACGACGAAGTGTACACCGTTATAGATACTTGTAAGAGAAGTTTAATCGCTTTAGAACCAGTTCCTGAAGACTCGCCATTTGCTGGACGCAATGCGATGCTGTTGACGCTCTTAGAAAATTATTCTGGACATCAGATCGAATATGTATTAACGTGTGAAAGCGACACAGAAAGACAAAGATGGCTGGAAGCAGTTTCATCCTCGAAACGCGGATTGCCAGAAGAAACTCTTTACGAAGTGTGGGATTGTCCTCAAGTAGTAGCTTTATATTATTACTCTCCAAATCAACCGGACGAATTATCATTGCATCCAGGTATATAATATTTTTTATGAAAAGACTACTTAATCTACTTTGACCGATCCTACGTTTCAATTAACGCAAAAGTTGCTTTTAGGTGATATTATAAACGTGTTTAGGAAAATGTCAGATGGGTGGTATCAAGGAGGAAAATTGTTAAATGGTGAACAGGGCTGGTTTCCTGGCAATTATACGAAAGAAGTAGCTTCAGAACATGTTCGTGCAAAAAACCTTAAACAGAGACATCGTTTTCTTACGCTAAGCGGAAACGCATTACAACGAAAAGCAAAACAACAATCAACGACTCATTAAATGAATGATGATTATTAATTTATGCAATTTTTAATAAATCAGATTTTACGATATTCTACAATAATCTAATCCCTATCGTTCTCACATAAATAACAATAAATGTAAGGATTAGTCAAAACTGAAAACATGTTTATAATAAAAGTATCTTATTATTTGTTGTCTTAATATAAATACTATTATAACTGTTCCCTAATAATCTCACCAATCTATAACTGTACTTCATATATTTTAGCTAAAAGCCTGAGAGTAAAAAACAAATGAAATTAATATTTGGATAATTTATAACAATCAATGGAATGTTTTGTCTATGTAAAAATAGGACATGATACGTACAGTCTTACAAAGCATGCTTTCCAGCTCTTTCTGAGAAAAAAAGAATATAGTATCCTGACAGTACAGCAAACTTTAACTTAAACAAAATAGATTGTCTTCTATTACACTCTAAATAAACAATCCAGTATATTCGTCATTATCCCTCCCGCGATAAACGCAAAGAATTTGTTCGTTAATCACGCTCACAATCACAATGATACAATGCATCAATAATGTTTATATACCTGCTCTAGAATATCTAGATGGTTTCACTTCAAATAATTTTCTTACAAAATATACCTGTATCGTTGTTGTTACCATTATGACAATTATTTGGACAATAGACCATATTTGGACATAAGAATTATTATCCAATAATAAATTTAAATCTCGAGCTTCTCTACTTCTGCTCAAATGTTGAGTTTGGAGCATTTCATTAATGTTTTTCTCCACATTACTTATTGCAGACTAGGAAAGAGAAACACATCATGAACAAATTGACGCTTTGAAATGAAAATAATAAATACTTACTGTAAAGTTTTCCACAGAAAGATTTAATTCCTGTAGTTCCATTGAATATCTATCCCATTCATCGTATCTGTATCAAATAAGTAAATAAATTATGGACTATAATTAGAAGATATACTTTGCAACATTATATATTTTAAAATGTACATACATATATGTATTTATTACCTGATTACTGTAATATATAAATTAACTAATTTTGAAGCAAATCTGGAAAACTGATTATCTATACAAATACTATAATAGCCAGCATTTTTCACAGTATCTTGATAATCAGAGTTAGGAAGCCACTGATAAGGATGAACTATTACACCTTCTGGATTTCGTACTGCAAAACCAGCTTTTCTATCTCCACCACGTACCACCTGCATTTACAAATATTCTTCAAAATTTTCTTATTTTCTCTTTTTTTCGAATATTTAAAAATCTCTTGGAATTTACGCTTAAAGAATAGAACCATATGGTTAAATATATTCAGATAAATCATCAGATTATACATATTTAAACTTGTACGAAAAATATTCGTTGCTATTATACTATACTGATCCTCAATTTGAATAAGTGAATAAAAAAAAATACTTTCTATGAAATAACCGTGTGAAAATTAACTATATACCTGGAAATTTACGTAGAAAGTAGCGCCAGCATTAACATATTGAAAGTAACAATCTTCTTTTCCGGCATCAATATGAACTTTGTAATCTAAGGCCACCGCGGGTAAAGTTTCATACCATGGATGAGGCATGTTGGCGTTCGCGAGACTAAGAAACACTCCGAAAACCAAACTTCGTAAAAGATTAGACATTGTTCACGTTTAATCAAACAGACCATCACAACAATCCACCCGGCCAACAATCGCTTTCACGATCACTGACAAATGTGTTTCAATGTGCTTCTCCTACATCCACCACAATCTTTAGTGGTTCTCAACTGTCTTTATTCGACTCTTTATTATAATGCATAATTCAAAATATTGAAATCTATTACAAATTTTATTATTCTTTCATATTAGAAATGTAAAAATAGAATAGTTTAAATGTATAAATATTATGATAATATTCAATGTAAAATATTGTTGTCAATATTTTACGAACGCCAATTCTACTATCATATATAATTTATTTAAATCGTTGTAATTTCACGGTGTTTTATGAAATTTATAACGAATTTAAAATAAAATTCATTACCTATGCACTGTCCATTAAAAAAATAAAGAAGATTATAACTAATAAAAATAATAGTAATTTGAATATCTTAAATTTAAAAAGCTCTACTACGAGGTGAAAATCATTAAGTATGAATGGAAAACAATGAACAAAGAAAATAAATATGTGAGTAAATCATATGATCTGAATTTTGGCTTTCAATGTCGAGTGAAAACATCTGTGAAAGAGAGAGCTGCTAGGATTTAATACAAATAAAGATCTAGTCTAAAACAAATTAATATTGATTCAAAATCTTATACACTGAAGTTATTAAGCTCTGTACATAAGAATAAAAATCAAATGTTTGTATGTAACGATATGATAACATATCACATAATTTACAAAACGATCTAAATAATTTTTAAAAAATTTTTATAGATAGAAGGTAAAAAGAAAGAAAAATTGAAAATTTTATTCTGATATTCTAATATAAAATTATCGAGTAACTCATTCAGTAGTTATTAAAATCATTTAATAACCATATTTTAATTATTACAATGAAATATATTTAACTTTTGTAAAACATTCAATATGAAAAATATCGGGCTATGTAAATTCAGGAACTTTTATTATGGTGGCTATTCTTATACGTTTATATGATCATGGTTCGGTATATTTTTCAAATAATCATCTAGAGTGCACAACTTCAGTACATGGAAACGTTCAGAACGGTTCAGAAAAGTTGGATTTGCTAGTTCGGAAATGAAAATTGTGGTGTAATTTGTAGTTGATAGGTTACGTTTTTCTAAATAAATAGATGTAATTGACAGATATGTAAAGAAATATTTGTGGGAATACGTGGTACGTTTTTGAGAATGGAAAGTGTTGTAAAAATACAAAGGTACAGTAAAATATCGTTGTTGTCTGTGCGGTGCATAGCATAGGATATGGTATCGCCATCCAAAATTCAACATCAGGAGCACAAGCAGCCATCAAGAGAAAATAAATTAAACAAACACTCACGTATGTCTAACATATATACACATTTGTATTTATGTCGAAACAATTGATAATTAAGATTATTGAACTTTTATGAACAATTTCCTTTCGATGTATATACATACGTAATAAAACGTCCATTTGCATAAATTATTTCTTCTATTATATTAACATAATATAAGCATAGAATGATCTTTCCGCATTGCGTGTAATATACATATGTCTATTAATAAAAAGAACATATGATATTTTATTTTTAATCAGCATATTCTCTTCTTTTACATGATGTATTATCTTGATATTTTTGTAAAACTGATACAGACTTAAATCTATTCAAAACTGTACGTTTTAATAGCATTTTAAAATTGTATTCTATCACAGGTATAGGAAAAAAGATAAAAATTTCTTATGACATTTCTGTGACATTTCAGATGTTCGTACAAAAAAGGAACTGAAATCATTGGAAGGAAAGACGTTTTACTTGGATATCAAGAATCATGCTACTACAGCTAAAATAGAAGCTAAGATTAAAGATTTGGGAGGAGTAAGTGTTTAGTTATATGTAGATGGCATATATGAATGATATGCTGTTACTTCATTGTATAGTTTCTCATAGTGTATTTGTAGTAACTCCTTTCTGACATACATATATCCCCACTATGTCTCTCACATTTATTTAGTTTCTAGCTCATATTTGTGACATTTATCTTCTCCTTTGCTTTCCACCGTTTTCTAGTATGACTTAACCTATTAATATTAACTTTGCAAAGATGCGATTTGTCATTTTCAGAAAAATTAATTTCTTTCATAATATTTTTTATTCATATCTATTTTAAATTTTTAGTTAAAGTTTAAAAGTTGAGATAATATGAAATAATTTAGAAACATGCTTAATTGTTAACTCTCTGCTTATTGACAAATTGTTTTCTCTTGTACAATAATTAAAAATCACCGATATATTAAAAAGCAAACTGTATTTCGGACACTTTGAATATGGTACAGAAGGATTTTCGTAAAATATTTCTGTTGACAAACAACCGTTAAAAAACCGGGTCGTGTCACGCCATCTTTAGGAAAAGCTGAGAAGTAGAAGCGAAGTGGGGCAGATTCGTCGCTTTCAACTGTTGTGTTGTGGTTTGAAAAAACAAAAAATATGGACGCGAAAATACAGGGAAAAAGGATTTTCAAGTATTCAGCGAGGCTACCGTATTCATTTAGTCAGAGTATTCATCGGCGGAGAGCGAGCAAGAATGCAAAGCGCCGCCTCCAGGCTCGTCTGCCAAGCTGTTAACGGCGAATGGCCATTTTGTGCGTGACAGTTCTCCCCCGCGAGTAACGATCTTGTCGCGCGTCCCAGCGCTCTTTTCCTTTGCCTCCTTCCTTTCGTTTCACCGCTTGAGATATATCTCGACAAACTTCTCCCTTCAAACCCTGTACCGTGAATTGCATTTTAAATATTTTACAACGCAAAGTTCGAAATATTTGTGAATTCATAAACCGATAAACAGTGTGGTTCGAGGAAGTTGTTTTGTGTGAAGGTTTCATGCGTTTCAAGACCGCTTGACAGTAACTCAACATAAACTCACTGATTATTTTCATTACCATGAATTTCTTTCAAGAAATCCTTTTCAGTTGATTTCCCGATAAAAATTCCTTGAATTATTCCCTTCATTTGATCCCACGTGCTTCGTTATTGTCTTGATTGTGCGATTCGTAACATATTAGAACGGTGTGTAACAATGCGGCAACCATTGTTAACTACATGAGGATTTCCAACTACATACGCATGGCTCGCACTTCTGCGAATTCGATTGATAATAGTGCGCTTAGTTGCGCTTGAGAAGAACACGAAATTGTTTGACGTCAGCATACCGCGATGTAAACGTGTGTATTTGTGCATCCGTCAACGGGTCACTTATCACCGGGCATCCACACATTACGTATCCTTTAGATGCAACTTCCAATTTTTTTCTCGTGAGTTCAATCACTATAAAGCCGGCAAACTTTTCTTCTTTGTTCTTGCTATTTTCTTCTCCTTATTTCTACCTTTTTCGCTTTTGGTCTTGGTACCTTTCTCAATTTGTTTTGTATTTCATTTTACTTTTACATTATTCATCGTAATTAATCTATAGTTCTAGCAATCTTATTTAAGTTTTATTTATAATTTTCTAGGTAATAGAATTATTTTTAATACGGAGTGTAGACCTGGTGATTAGTGACAGAGTAGACAAGACTGGTTACATAAATTTTGAAAAACATAAATGGGGTTGTGCCAGTGGAGGCAGCGGGGGACCTCCCTCGCTGAGGAGTTTAGAAACTCCAACCCCCATGCCAACTCCTCCAACATCATTTTTTAGTCCTGAATGCCCCTTATCTAATACAACCAATCTACGGGGTCAAACTACCCAAAGATCTGTGAGTACCATGTCAAAGTGAAATTTTACCTCTACTTTTTATACAACTGAATTTTGTGCTTTGTAATCTATGTATTATTTTTTAGAAATCGCGGGTGGAGGCAATGTTGGAGCGTGCTCTGATACAGCCACAACAGTGTTCCGTGGATCCACTCTACAACGCTCAAAATTGGGGAATTCCTATTTGGGCAATTGATAAACTTCAGTCTTGGCTTGACAAAATCTACTCATCTGTTAAAGACACGAATTATTTGAAACAATTAAGACACTCGCATCAACAGAGTTCAACTAAAGATATAAAGGTCAGACACCTCAAGGGTCCTTATCTGAAATTTGAATCCTTTCAGAGGTATGTTGTTTAACATAAGATCTCTATAACTATACGTCAAATTATTCTAATATACAATGACATATTGATGTAGGAATACTAGACCTGTATTTGTTGAACTACCTGTGTGGCCAACATTGAATTTTCACGGTGATCCAGGCTCTTGTCCTTTCAATACAAAGAGACGAGAAAAACTGGAAAAATTAGGGAAAGAAGTAAAAGAAAACAGGGAAGGTATTCCGGTTATCAACCAAGAGGAGGTAATGTTTGATATACATATTTATGTTGTATAAAGTTCTATCGTTAGACGCAAAACATTATATTGAATGTGAATAGAAAAAAGAAATGACTCGGCGACCACGAGCAACTGTCCGCACTCGAAGAACAGAACAATTAGCTTCCGGTTATTGTGAAATTTGCCGCATTAGATATAGAGATCTGGCCAAACATGTGCAAAGCGATCAGCATCTTAGCTTTGTTCAAAATGATGATAATTTCTTGTCTTTGGACAAATTGATCAATGCAGGAGCCAATGTAGAAGCGTTTTTAAAATTAAACAGAGGAAAAAATATAGAGTACGTAAAATATATTAATAATAAAATCATTTCTTTAACAATAAGTGTTAAAGTATTGTTTAATATTTTTTTGCCCTTTTGTAGAAAAGATTGCAATTTGTTTTCCAATGGGGATCGTAATCTTCATGACACAGTATTGCCAGAAGGGAAGGTTAATAGAAATGCAAAAAGTTTAGGGGATTTTGACGTTGGAGACATAAAGATGGTACAACGTAATGGCGCACGTCGGAATCTCAGTTTAAGATTAAATTCTTCTCATAATTTACGTACACGTACAAGACATGAAAGCGGCCATTTATTAAGATCAAAAGGTAGTCCCTGGCATGAAGCCGATAAAACGGAGAAGTTCTATGATGAATTCGAAGGTTTTACTATCAAAAAGCGAGCGAAAGGGACAATTTGGATCGAAGAAGATGAACCAGGAGACAAATATATAGAAGAAGACGAATTAAAAGAATCTAAGCAAAATGAATACAAAATTAAAACATTCTCGGCGGAATTAGAAGAAAAATGTTGTAATGAGAAAAATTGTGAAACATATAACAAACTTAAAGATACTAACAATCAGGACATACAAAGGACAATAAATTGTAATAACGAAGAAAATAGTATTGAAAATGATACCGAACGCATCAAACAAGAACAAACTCTTACAAGGAGTAAAAATCATGATCAAATTAATGGAAACATAAAAAATAGTTGTAATGAAAATCTTTTAAGTACAAATGATAACAGTCGTATTAAACCTTGTAAAGTTTCGTCTGGAAACGAAACTTTAAAAGAATTGACTTGCAAATTACAGTTAGAAAATACTCCATCAAGTGCAAAAAGGTTATCAGAGCACAATGATATCAATACAGGCACAATCTGTAATGGCCATTCTGTAAGGGATGAACAGAAAATTAATAGAACACTGAATAATACAGAAAAGAACGAAGCAGCAAAAGAAGAGAAATCAAAATGTTGCAAGTCAAATAGAAGAGGTAGTCGGAGCGTCAGAGGGCGGCACAGATTGTCCGTTGAAGAACGTTTGATTGAAGATAATCGTGCATATTATAAAGTGGAAGTGTTAGGAAGTAAGTTAAGATCAAGTGTATTGTCAAACAATAATTCCCAATGTACAGTTCAAAAGGATGGGGATAGTGAAGAAAAGAAGGAAGTGCCATCTAGTGAGAAACCAGTCGTTGTACGATTTAAACGTGTAAGAAAGTCGGAACTATCATTACTAAGCGATGAAGCAGAATCTTTTATGTTTAGGGAACTTAAACGAGATGATTCGAGTGAAATAAGCGATGACGAACAGAGTAGCGTATTACCAAGGGATACTGAAAGTGAGTGCAACGATAGCGGCAATTCTATTTGCCCTAGCTCATTCTTAACTTCTAGTTCACCTGTAAAATCGGAAACTACCGAAGACGATTCTCAAGACTCTTTAAGTTTGGGACGAGCTAGAAAAAAAAGACGGACACAAGCAGAAGCGCTGATCAAAGATAATGTTGATTATTACAAATTCGAAACTCCTGGTAGCAGATTAAGGTATCAGGCACCTCTAACTGGTATTAAGGAAAATCAGGAAAAAATAGAAGGTAATACTGTCGAGAAAGGTATAGAAATAGCAAAGGTGTATCCGTCCAAACCCTCACCAGAGGTTGAAAAAATGCAATTTTCTTTTGAAGCCGTACCAAAGTCTGAACCATGGTATCAAACGTATCAGCGGCAAGATGAAGGAGCAGAATTTTGGCACTATTTTAGCGAAGGGGACTCACAAAAGCCATTTCTTTTACCATATGAAATTGAAAATTTTCACGAAATTTTGATAAAAAACCAGAATAGAGCGGAAAATAAAAGAAAAGGTCGCGGACGGAGTATGGGTTGTATTGGACGATCTCCTAGGAAAAGTCCTCGTTGTCATGCTTCCACATTAGCTATTATGTCAACAATTATAAGAAAAAGAGAACAACAGCAACAACAATCTTCGAATTTGTACACGATAGATGAATGCCAATCCATCAGGTCACATGCAAATACTCCCAGACCTGATCAGAAAACCGAGTTGAAATCTGATGTGGATGAAGATCTAAAAGAAATGGTAAAAAGTATCGACGAGATGCTTAATAATGCAAACGATAGTTTTGAGTTGATTGAATCATTCGAGCCAGATATAACACAGATTGAATTGAATTTTTATGAACCAAATATCCCAAGAGGACCACCTCCAAACTTGCTTGAATTATTGGACAGTTGTCACGATATCGTAAACTATTTAGAAAATTCATCATGCGCAAGTTCCGAGTGTGGTGAGGGAAGTGTCGAGTCACCTTTAAAACGAAGAAAGAAGAGGAAAAATAGAACAGGATGGCCTGGAATTAAAATGAAGAGAAGACTCCAAAGCAAACCTCTGGCAGACATAAACTGTGACAGGGAAAACCTAGTGGAGAAAAATATAGGGCAGAGCGAGAAGGATTGTAATGTGCAGGTTACGAATATGTCTAATAGATTAACGGAAGAAGGTAATATTAAAATAGGTACGTCCGTTACGAGTTCCATCACACAAGATGAACAGTCATTAGGCTTTGGCCAGAGGAAGGACGACGGACGTTTATTCGAAGTGTATACCTCGAATATTTCTTCTAATACGCGTCACGACGAAAACGAGAAGAAAGACGTAAGTATAGCGGTTCCTGATAATTCCATGTTACATACAACAAATGCTGAATCCTGCACAGGTTCACTTACATCTGATATATGCAACGAGACTGACAGGAATTTCATATTGAACAAAGACTATGGAATCAGAAAAAATTTGTCGAAGATCGAAGAAATAACAGAAAATGATCACGGAAACGATGAAAATCACGAGAACGTGTTTCGGAAAGATGTTCATTCTATATCGGAACGTCGCTTTATCTCGAATGCAACCATCAAGAAACGGCAACATGACAACACATCTTCTGAAACTTGTGAATCTCGTGTAGAACACGAAAATCATGAGATATTGTGTAGAAAGGACGCCGAGACCAAAATTGTTTCCAGGAAACATCATAATACTAACGGATTACCGAGAAAGAGACAGCAAAAGACTCATTCTGAAAACTCTGACTCTGAAATTGAACAGCATCATCGCCTCCATCATCATCACCATCACCACCTTCACCATAGTAATGTATATAAAAGGAACAGAGTAACTTCGCGAAAACGGATTTGCGCGAAGAAACGGACGAGAAAAACTGACATATCTTCAGATACAGTGTTCGAAGATGAGAATTGTAAAAAGGATTCCTATTTAAGTATTACATGTAAAAAGCAACAAACTATAAAAGGTACAAAACGACGAGCTGATACCATGTCATCGGAAACACAAGATTCTGAAGTCGATTGTGCATTATCGGGACATGTCAGCCCTACAATTATAACTACTTCAGAACTTGAACAAAGACGTTCGAGTATTGAGTTTCAACCAGTTGTTAGAATGATGAAGATCGACGATCAAGTTGAAATGGACCACAGTATTCTCTCGGTAACGATTGCAAGCAACAGACGGTTAAGAAGTTCCAGTTCTCCGAGATCGAATACTCAACCGCCGAAAAAACGTTTAAAGACCAACCGTGGTCAATTCGGAAGGTGGTTAAAAAGTAGCTGAAATCCTCAATACGACTTTCGTTATAGTTTAAATTTTAAAATCGAGATTCAGTCTTTTATATGATCTCGTTGTTAAAATTTAATCTATATGTTTTACCAACATGTAAATTATGTATAAAATATTTGTGTATGTAGAATAGTATTTAACACTACTGGCGCACCATCGATAGGGTTTTATTAATATTTTCCTTCATGTCCTTTTCCGATTTCTAAAGTTCTATTAAGAACCTTGTACATTGATATTTTGGTGCAGTCTTTGCGTTCTTGAATCAGAAAGTTGGCGTGTGTATATATATCTGCGTTTAAAGAAAGTACTTTCTTTTATTTTCTTATTTCGGTATACGTACAAAAAATGTGTACATCTAAAAGAAATTATTTTTATTTGTAAAAGCAGGCTTTAGAATGCGCAGTGCTGTAAACAAGCTTCATTATAGCAAACCATAATTTTCTGTCACAAAACGCATCATTGAGTGTAAGATATAATTCTATATATATATATATATATACACACACACACACACATATTTATATATATATTATATATTATATGTTTAATAATATATACATATACATACATATATATGTGTATATATATATATGATGTGTGTGTGTGTATATATATATATTGAATTCCTTTGCGAGAGTATATCTAAATATTTTATTTCAAAGAAAAGTAATGTAAGCCTTTTGCGATTTCAAAAAAGAGATGACTATTAAAGATATGAATTTTCCATTAAAAATGACAACGAGATTCTACATGCTCCTAACCTATCTTGTTTTATATTATACTTCGTTATTGTGTAATATACAAAAATAGTATTGTGTTTGACTTAAATTTTATTAGACAAGATATTATATAATATCTAGAGCAAAAAATTGTTTAAATAATATATTTTCGATTATTTTAAGTTCTCGCGTTCTATAAACGCATCCTTCAAATCTGTGAGTTTTTTCTTCTTTTGTTTCTTTTTAATGGAATCTTTTTTCATTAATTGCTCCTTTTGGCTTTCCAGAGAATCCTGACCATTCACTAAATTGTCTAATTTTGTTAACAGTATCTCTCTAGCAATTTTTCTATTTTGTTCTAAACTTCTAGTTTGATGACATTTTATAACTAATCCTGTAGGTTTGTGTTTTAAAATTACTGCATTATTCGTCTTGTTGGTTGCCTGGCCGCCAGGTCCAGATCCTCTAACATGTTGTTCTTGTAAATCATTTTCTTCTAGACTGGGTACTTTTGAATAATCCAAGAAGCGATTGTATGATTTATATCGAATTTGTTTCTGGCTAGTTAATAGATTACCCCAAATGTTCTTGACTTCACAACATAAAGATCCGTACATTTTTTTAACAATCAATGACGATATATGAGTATCATAAGAGTGATTATTATGTGCTCTATTTAATAGCTTCAGCATTGCTGTAAACAATATATGATTATGTTTGTCTAATTTCACTATAGAGAACTATAGATTTACAATACTCGCTGATTTTGTAGAAGTTTTTGTCCTTTCTGAAAAAAATAACCTTTACGTTAAGTAATGTATATTGTTTTACTTTATTTAAACGCATTTGCAACTGGAAGTTTATAACAAAAATTATATTTTATGATTACTTACTTGCAATTGAAAGTCAATCTCTATTTGATCAATTAAATGCTTATTTTGTTTAAAATTTTTACGAATTCTGTATCGGAAATATTCTTTGTCTGTATACTTCAAATTGTCACCATAGCGCAATAAATCTTTATATAATTTTAAAATTGTTTGTCTCATTTTATACTTTTATTTTGAAATTACAATTTTTCTGAGGTTCGTTAAACTATTAAATTATTAGATTACTGATCATTAGAACTACGAATCGTCCTAACCTCCCAATGTTAGCGTTGCGTATTACTACTAAGGGGTAAATCATCCGATAATGTTTTTTCTAATATTTTAACATATATATGTATAAACACGCCCAAATAATCACAGTTGCAATTTTTCAGTTACAAAAAGAAAATATATGATTAATTCTTTTGATTACATTTAACTTTATCATTAATGTTATTACTATTACTAATTTATTAATAATTTTATTAAAATGTTTTGATACCAATTTTATTTTTACAAATAGAATTAACATAAAAAAATAAATAAATTACACGTTAGTATACAAAGTAATAATTTATTTAAAAAGTTGTACTTTTGAATAAAAAACATTTGAAAAATTATTTGGTTTGTAAATATGATTTCCTATATTAATCCCATATAAACGAACGTTGCGCTGTTATAATTCTTGAAATTCCATTTCAAACAGTTTTTTAATTACATCATTCATTTGTAACTCTTCTGTTATTTCAATTATTAATTCCTCTATCAATTTATCAGATATCCTGTTTAAAAATATTTTTATCATTTAAAATTTGTAAGAAATATATAGGATAGTATACTCACCATGCCACGATATCCCATGGTTTATTTTGTGTATTGCTAGAATACATTGGCCTTGATTGACACAATTTTTTATATTCACATCTGTATGTTAGAAATAGTAATTCAGTTTCTTCTGAAATAGCAAGCTGCACTCCATTTTTGATATTTGAATTAGTAACTTTTCCATTATGAATAATCTAAAGATTTTGTTAAAAAAACATATATAATTTCTATCTATTCTAATTAGATTAGAATAATTCTAATTAGATCTATCTATTCTAATTAGATTAGAATATTATGTCACATACTTTTAGTGCTGTTTCATAATCTACTTGACACGAAGCATCACAATGTGTCATTTTAGGAACTTTGCCCATAGAAGATATACAAATTAATTGTACATTTTCATTGTGTCTTTTAATATCAGATAAGCTGTCGCAATTCATAAAATATTCAATTTTATTGTGCTTAATGAAGATGTATTTTTATTACTGTATTCTATTTACCCATTAAGATTACAATGTGATTGTTCATAACTGGTTTTTGTTAAAAAGGCTTTAGTATCACAATCTTTAGGTGACTGATATTTTTGTAAAAATTCTCTTAATGTTTCCATAGACGTTTCCGAAACAGGTTGCATCTCCAATTCATTTTTCTATAATATAATTCACAATAGTAAATATTAAATAATATATTAATTTTCATTATATATATACATATATGTATATATATATGTATATATAATACAAAATAAACTGCAATGAGTGTTACCTTTTTTGATACAAGAGCCACTAAGTCGTTTATTACAGGAGCTAGTGCAACCAAATGCTCCTTGGGAATTGTAGTTACTTTTTTAATTAAATCATCCTCCTCGTTAGTAAAATTGTTTGCTTCAATATTTACTCCTTTGCTTTTCATATTTTTCGCCTCCCGCATTTCTGTAGATGTCTTTTTACGTATTGCGACCGATTGTTGTCCACTATTTGTTTCAGGTTTACGTTTAGTTCGAATTTCTATATTACTGTCCTATTTTATAAAACCCAATATTTTGTTAAATCCTCCTTAAGATATTTTATTTTTAATATAACTTACATTTTCAGAATCTATAGTTAATCCATCCATCACAGTTCGAATGTCATCTTCTTTAGAATTATTTATATTTTTCATGGAATCAATCTGGACAACGTCCCTCGAAGATGTCGTACGCGTTATAGGGCTAGGATATAGTAGTTCCGGTAACGTATAATCCTGAGTGTACAAATTTCCGATTTCCTTAGTATTATTCTCATTTTCTTTCTGATAAGTATAGCCTGCAAAATATATACTTAAAGTTATAACATATCTAGAATAATATGTATCAAGTAATATAAAACCTGAAATAATTTTCGTATACTTTTTCTTCTTATATCGTTTCTTCTCTTTAGATTACCCTTAGACATTTTAACATCCATGCTGTACATACTTAACCGATTAGATAGATTCTTGCGATTGTAACGTCCTTTGTTAGGTAAAAATATTGGTGCAGTAGTGATTACAGATTGTACATTCTTATGACTTGTGCATCCATATCTACTTTCTAAATTTAACTTTAATTTAGATAAAATAGCATCACATTTATTTTGAAGATTCTTCCCCTGCAGAAGAATACATTTTTAATAGATTTTATAATTTATAAATATCAATAATAAAATTTTCTATTCAAGCATTACCAACGGTATAATTGTAGTATCTCCTGAACAGAAATAGTAAGTAGAAATCTCAACTTTATCACAAATATTTATCAGATTGTAGACAACCTGTAACACATCTTGAAGCTTTGTAGAATGACCTTCAAGAATAGAGTTTGGAATATGTTTATAATAAGCAGTTAGAGCTTGTATTAATAATTGATGAGCAGCAACCAGCTTTTGTTTTATCATATCTTGATGAAATACAATATTCTTATATTGTTTTAATCCTAGTCTGGGAGACATAGCTCTGATATGTCTTTGAATGCTTGTAACAAGTCTGTTAAGATTGTACAGATAATTTCTTGAAAATCTTATAGAAAATTCTAGTGTTTGCTGTTGTCTTCTTTTCAAATCACTATCACCATCTGGTAAAGGAATTCTGCATAATCTAAATGATATTTCATCTAGTAGTTCAGCAATTTTCTTTTGCATCGATAATAGTTTCTGTATGGTAAATGGATCTGGTTGTATATAAACAATATCATCTTTGTTATTACTTGAATCTGTATCAGAATTATTCTCAAAATGGTTGGTTGCACGAAGAAGTTGGTTTGTATAACATTTTTTCTCTGTGATAGAAGAATCTGACAAAGACTTTTTAGCCTTAGATTTAAAAACTGTTTTCTGTCCTTCAGATTCACTATATATATAAATATTACTGCCTCGAGAAGTTGGAACTGAAACATTAGTTTTACATGTACCCCTATTCTTTGTTATCATTTTCTCCTTTGAATAATTGTTCTTGGTGCTGTTTACCTAACATAGATGAATTAATGAAAATTTGATATAAGTTAGAACAATATAGTGAATTAACACATTATAGTACACATCATATAGATCAAAATAAAAGCTTCAAAACACTTACTTTTGTATAAATCTCTTCTTTTTTAATATTAGATTTAGGATTTCGAATTCCTTTACTTCGTTCAGGAAGGGCATCTTTTTCAAGTCTTTTAAGTTCTCTATCTACAGTTTGCATATTTTCTTGCAACAGGTCTTTCATATTTTGTATAGAATAGTCGACATCTTTTTTGTCAAACCTCAAACTATTTAACTCCTGTTCTTTAACGAATGAAGCCCATATACGTTCCTCATCCTCTTTGCGCCTATGTCTCTGTACATTTCTTACTATGTGTTTAAAATGACTTTCAGGTATATACTATAATAAAAGATATTATTTTATATTAATGGTTTTTGCCATTTTAATTATTATATGTATTTAAATATGCTTGCATGTTTGTATATATGTATATATATACATGTACATTTGTTTACATATACAAATACCTTAAAGCTATAATCTTCAGTTACTTCTAAAGAAAGAAAATGTTCTCTATCTTTGTTACTTATTTCATTGGTTGGTCTATTTTCTACCATAAAAGACATTTTTTCTAGGATGAATTAAAATTTTGCAGAGGCGACAATCAAATCTTTTTGTTTACGCAACAGTATGGCAAAAAATATCTCAAAGGATGTGTGAACTCGAGAAAAATGGGTGTAATCCTATTTGTTTCGAATAGTAATATAGAAGAAAGTTAAAAAATTGTCTTCTATTCGGTTTTTGAACAGGAGTTAAATTAGCATCTTAACCTCGATCTTTTGACAACATACCAAAAATACTTCAGAGTATTCTTTTACATCGAAATTAAGCCTCTATTGAATGTTATATATTATATGTATGTATGTACATATATACATATGTATGCATAGATGTTTAAAAATTAAAAACACATGTTCATAAATACATGTCTATTTTAGTTGATATAAATAATTTTTACTTATATTTGAAATGAAACACAATTTAGATTGTAATATCTCAATGTCAATTTCTTTAATACATCAGAAAATATTATATCAATACAAAAATTCTTTTGCTTTGTTAGAAATTACAATCAACTAAGTGCAGAAAACTACAGGAAACTTTACAATAGAAATATTTTGACAAATGATTCTTAATACGATTATGCATTAAAAATTAAACAATTTTCTTTTAGTTGGACAAATTTTTAATCCATGAAGATTTACAGAATACAAATATAAATAAATAAGTCAAAATAGTATTGATAAAAGTTTGGGTGCGGTTAAGGCGTGCTACCATTTGTTAAGTATCATTGGATCAATACTCATGCGCGCAAGGATATAGAAAATACAAGTGTCGTGGTTGTAAACGAGTTTTGTCCTGCGTATCTGAATAGTCTACCTGACGATCTATACCTTTGCGCGCTTGCTTTTCAAATTATTCAAGTAATCAGCATTACGATCAACCTTTATTATTCTTCTGTTATGATATCATTAATACATTTCTATACGTGCTCCCAAGAATTTCAAATCTCCTTGT
This sequence comes from Bombus terrestris, assembly GCF_910591885.1. Lineage (NCBI taxonomy): Eukaryota > Metazoa > Arthropoda > Insecta > Hymenoptera > Apidae > Bombus > Bombus terrestris. The sequence goes on along the minus strand of NC_063279.1, from coordinate 2,378,147 downwards.
CTAAATATATTTAATCAACTATTTCTTAGAAACGACTAAATTTCTCTTAACAGTTTATTGTAAGTGACCGCAAAATTGTTGCTAAACCGTTAACCAATCCTTAGTTAGTTCGACGTGACGTCAGGAAATTCAGGCGCAGAATCACAATCCACCAGGCTCCCGATTACTTGCATGTTGTCGATTTTTCGCCTTTTATTACGCAAAACGTCTGGAAATTTAAATCTGATTTGGTAATGTATAAGAAGACAATTCCTTCATTCTTTCCGCAGATTTAATTTATTTTTATTTCTTTTTATTTTTTGTGCTTGTCACATATCATTTTGTAATACTAATATTTTTACAATGATGTTAAAATATGCCGAATAACAATTTAATATTATGAAATGATCTTAATGGTAACGAAAAACGACATGTTACTTTTCTGTTAAGAAACAAAACGATATTGCTGTATTTGCATTTTAAAACATATTAAATTTTCAAATTAATAATCATTTAAACATTTTAAACGGTGTATTTCATTATATGAATATTTCGTATTTCAATGTTTCTTCTATTTTTTATATCAGATGATGTTTTATTTGAATTGTTTCAAATTATAGTGTAATATTTTTTCAGATTTCCAAAACATGATATACATCTAAGGAAAGCTTTTTCTAAATAAAAAAGTAATTTATATCTCTGTGATTTCTGTTTGTGTGTGTGTGCAAAAAATTTTATATGTCATTGAATTTGCAAATATTTATGTCTTTACATCTCAAGTGAACATAAATTTTTTCAAAATGGCATCTACAGTATTAGTTAAATTATCAACTGTACCATTTCCTCAAGTAAGTATCAGTTATATTTTATTTAAAATATAAATATTCATCTAAATAATACACATATTACTTTTAGGGAAAGAAATCATCATCAGAGAGAGATATAGTAACATTAACAGATAGGAATGAAGGGTTGAATCAAAGTATAAGACATCAAACTATAAATATTGATAGAATAGCTCAACTGGAACAAAATATGAAATTTTTACAAGAACAACATCAAGCAACTTTGGTAGCTTTACACCAAGAAGTAGAATCATTACGTCAAAAAAATAGAGGTAAGCAGTAAATCACAACATTCTTTATCAATATGTTTGTTTCTCCATAAATAAATAAATCTCTAATACTTCGTAATTATGTGTAGATTTACAGTTTCAATTAGTATTCTCAAAAGGATCTACTTATGTACCTAGTAGTCCTTCTTCTCCTGAAGATAATGGAAGTGGGTTTGTGAAACCAAAGGTATGCTTTACAGTCTTAATGTGTTTCATATAGATGTATGTGCGTATACGCTCATGTGTGATACCAGGAACTTTAATTAGAAATTCTCTTTTACAGGGTAGCCCAGTATGTGTGAATGTTACACCATTACAAGTGGAACTTTTGGAGAAAGATTTACAAGATACCAAAATATCTTTACAAGTACTTAGAACAGAAAATCAGTATTTTTCTGAAATTATTGAAGAGCAGAAAAAGTTAGTAGTTGCAATAATTATTGGAAGTACATAATTATAAATTATAAAAATAACTTTGTTCATTGCAGAAAATTGAGTTCAATAGAAGAACAAAAGATAAATAAGAAGTCAATGATAGATGTAGGAATCCAAGTAGGACTTCATTCCCCTCGAGCACATTTAATTGCATGCTTTGAAGGCACAGAAGCGGCGATAAAACGATTACGCAAGCAAAATGAGGAACAGAGAGAACAGATCGCAACATTGAAAGCAACATCTCCAAATATGAATGGTAATAAAGGAGCTCGATCGCGTGACAGTAATAATAGTCATCATAGTCGCGGGTCACCTACGAGCACTATACAAGAACAAACTCCTCATATATTTCCACCATTACAGAGCTACTGGCATCACAAGTCATTTAGGTAATGAGGACTTAAAATGTTTATTACTATTACAGCATATATATATTTTACAGTTTATTTATAATACCACATTGCAGGAACGGAAGAAATCGACACAATAAATCGGACCATCAGACGGAAATGGATTCGACTATGTTACCACAACTCCAAAATGGCAATATAAAATTAGATACGATGATGTTTGAATCTCTATGTTATCGATCTCGTGGTCATCGTAATTATTATCGCGATGAAAGCAATCGAAAATATAGAGGAAACATTTCACAAAAAGATCGTAGAGATAGTGAACATAATCACCATCATCACCATCATCATCATCGACGAGATTACAAAGATAGGAGTTCTAAAAGTCATCAAAAAGAATTTCCAGATTCAGCAGAAGGATCTAGCGAAGCTGATAATTCTGCGGGTGGTAAATCATAAAACAAAAGTAGTCTGTTAATATACTAGTTATGTAGCAGACTTCCTATTCTCTACCTATATACCAACAATTACGAAAGACTCCAACAACGGTATATTTGTTAATAAAAGAACAATCTACGTTTTCTTATATCTGCTTTAATAAGATAGTATTAGTTATATGCATACAGCTTGGAGTAGGATAGTCGTAATATCAAATTAAAATTACGCAATCTTTAATGTAAAAATCTAGTCAAATTTTACTCATTATAGATTACTAATATAAAAACAAAATATTCGTGCTTAATGGATACAAAAGTATTAGCTTGTATGATTATTTCTGCTGTTACAAAATAAATAGAAAAATATATGACTGTACCATTTTTAATCAGGGAAGTGACAGTATATTTCTCTCCGACAGAAAATATGATCACAATGATGATTAGAAAGAATATGAAAATGAATAATAATAATAATTACAATAATAGTAATAGTAATAATACAAATAACAATAAAAATGATACAATCGATATTTGTGCAATGCTATGTTCTCAAGCTTTGAATGATAAAACCTTACACTTAATGTACACGTATGATATTTCAGTATTATGTATACATATAATTTTCTTTTATAATATTATTTATATAAAATTAAGACTTAATATGTAATTGAATGATTCAGTGATTATTTTTTGTTATATTTTTTAAATAATTTGACATAACATTTAATATACAATACGTTTAATAAAATGCAAGTGATGTAAACAAGAAAACTGTCCTGTAATGTTTATTTATTTAGTAAGATTGTAAAAAAATAATTAAATGTCAGTTTTCGTTTTATTTATTCTCTCCTTCATTTGGAACCTCTTTTTGTATTTTTCATTAAATTTTAATAAGAATAATTAATATTATTAAACATATAAAAGAAATATTTTAAAAGATACAAAGATATCTATATATATATATACTAAAGATGTAAAAATTAATCAGTTATTAGCTGTTGTCATAATAGAGAATTATTATTTAAGACAACGGTACTTATAATTGCCGCGCAATAGCTCTTCGTATTAGAATCTACCAGGTATGGCAATTGTTATGGTTATGACTTGATATTGGATAGTTAAACAAGCTAATCGAGATGTAAATTGTATGGACGATAGTTACTGTTTAATTATGCAAGACTATATAATTTAAAATAAAATCTAATAAAAGGTATAATAACACATCTATATAAAGATTTATTTCTATAAACGTAATTATTATTAAATTTTAAATCTTTCTGTATCAATTGAAATGATACATTTTAAAAAAAATGTATTTAGTTATTCTCGTTAATAGTATCCTGACTATTGAAACAAATATAATACAAAATATTAAAAAATTTTTTTATTTTTCATACTATATAATGTATAAAGATGCAAATGAATTAAATGTTGGTCGTAGCAGAAATGGTCGTCTCTGGAAGAATTCATCTCTGGTCGTACCATGGTTATATAGCTGTATTATATTATATGTATTATATTATATGTATTTGAGAACCACTGAGAAATGAAAACGGTTGTGTTGTTCGTTGTGAGTTATGCATTATATTTGAATTGGTAGAAAATCTTGAAATTACGCGCGAATGTTGGTTGGTTTAGATATAACAAAAAAAAAAAAAAAGGAAACATAATAATAATAAAATAAAATAAAATAAAGAATTAGATAGATTTGATATCTTAGAATTTAAACAGTAGGTGTATCATTTTAATTTGTATCTCTCGATATTTATTAGTTGATTACAATGTTAAGACATCTGAGATAAACATCAATTGAAATCCTTATGCTAAATACTTAATAAATATATAGGAACTATATTGTAACTACATTGTGTTTGTGTATGCCAGATTGGTATGAAAGTGTAAGATGACAAAATTTTAAAGAACAGAAGAAGAATTAACTAAAAACAATAAACTTTAAATATATACATATGTATATGTGAATAACTAATTGAAATTTTTAAATGACACACATGACTGAGGTACGTATATTCTAAGTATTGTAATGATAATTACATCTTTTATAAATTTAAAATTTGCTTGTATTGCTATAGGTAAACTTTGCTGATTTTCAAATGGAAGAAAGATACAAAAAATTAGAACGAACTTTAAAATTAGCTTCACTTAGACAGGAAAACAGAACTAAAGATGTATCATGGCCATTACTTACATCCCCTAGTATTTCAAGCATTAACGCAGATCCATTGGACTCTACTACTAATATTCCATCTTTACAAGTTTCCAAAATTGATAATGAAGTTGTTTCTTCAAGCAATAATTTGAGGAATATACTGTTGAAAAAGAAAGGCATTAATAGTAATCACAAAATGATTGCTACATCTAGCGTTAAGAAGTTTCGAGAAGAAAATGACTATTTAAAAGATCATCTTATGATGCCACCACCCAACTTTAATGATTATTTTTGTATCAAAAAAAAATCAAACAAAACATTTCCAAATGTAAAATCTTTACCACAAATTAGAAGTAATTCCTCTGATATTGACATTGAATCACCTAAAAAAAAAGGAAATCACAGATTTTCTAGTAACGATGGAAGCTATATTGACAGCTTTATTCCCTTACAAATTAGTTGTGATAATTTTGAAAATAAGAATGTTAGAATGTTTACAAAATGGAAAGTTATATTAAATGACCAAAATCAGTTGGTTATTAAAGGAAAAATTGAGTGGTAAGATATGCAATATATACTGAGAGTTTTAATTTATTTGCTTTCTAATATTTATTTACTATCGATTTTATTATGTTAGTGGGAAGATTGCTCAGAGTAAGCCTATTGTAAGAAGATTAACGAGTACTAAAATAGTATCCGTTTTTAAACATTTGTATCACTTGCAAGGAAATATTGTTGATGATGAGTATGGTAAATATCTTATAGTATTTATGTATGTATGCACATGTTTATGTTTTGTATATATTGTATATTATTTCTTTATATTTAGAATTACCAGATTATGTTCGAGGTAAATTTTATAGTGGATTTCCTGATGATTGGGAAAATGTTTATGAAATTTGGAGAACATTTGTACAGCAAGGATATAGTGCAACTTTTCGTTGGCCTACTCCCATTACAGACAGTGATGATGATTTAAGAAGTGAAATAACAGATATCACATTTGTCAATTCAAAAAGCCCTAAGAATAAAAGATCAAATTTGAAGCCTTTTGAAGAATTCTATGCATCTGAAGCATCAGTTAATCTTGATTGTACATATAATATTTTGCAAACAAAGGAAAAACAAAATCTCAATTCACATAGCCGTCAAAAAAGTGACTCATTCACACAAACATGTTTATCTGACACAATTAAGAACTCACCTTACAGAGAAGTCAGCATTCAATCTTTAAAAAATCAATATGGTAATGATAAAGAAAATATAAATTTGAATTGTACTAAAACTACAGTAAACAGTTTGAAGGATAAATTGAATGTTATTGTAAACAACTTAACAGATAAAAATTGTGATGAAGAATGTGTGAGTAAAATTATTGAGATATTTGATTGCTTAAATTATGTTGTATCATACGGGACAGTTAAAGATGATGGATCTAATATTGAAAATTCAAAATTAAAAGGAGATAAACATATAGTGGAAGAACAATATAATGGGATAAATGACAAGTCTCAAAATTGGGTAGAATCTGAATCAATTTCACTGCAACGTTCTGTAAATAGTAAAGTTGCAAATTATAACAATTCATCACAAAGAAAGAGAACTTTTGCGGAAATGAGTAAAAATAATAATATCAGTACTTCTGATAGTGAAAATGAAATTTATGTAGGGGTTCCAAGGATACCGATAAATCGAATAATACGACAGAAAGACATATTACTGAAGCCCTGTAAACGTAGAATACGAAAAAAAGCAATGTACCAAAAACATGATGCTATAGAAAAACAACATATTTCAAACGCACCATCAATTATGTCAGATAACAATAATGGAAGCTATATAAAAACAATAAGATCCGAAAAAGTAAATGTTACAAATTTTAATGATTCTAGTATCAGTATTATAGAAGACGAGAGGGCTCATTTAAAAGCAAAGGAATGTATAAGTTCAAATATTCAAAATAATGTAGATAAATATGTGAAATCTGATATCATGGAAAGCGAACAATGGGGAAAACCAAATGATTTTACGAAAATCGAAGATACACACGAAATCCAGAAACATTCTGTACAACAAAATTCAACAGTTATTAATAAACCTATCAACTATTTGCACTATTCTAATAAAAATACAACAGACAATGATCCTGAGTTTACTGTGGCTAAAAAATGCAATAATACAATGACGCAAACGAATTCTTACTTAGAGGGTAACAGACATAAGAACGATCAATATCAAAATCATTCATCCTGTCAACAATATGAGGAATTATTATTACATTCAAAAAATACCATGACTGAAATGACGAAACCTGTTGTAATTAGCTCAGTTCCTATTGATATAGAAATTAGAAATACACAATTACATTTCTTACAAGATCCAAAGGTAAATGTAATTGAGGACGAAAATAAGGCCATTAAAGATGCAAATGAAAAAGTTAAAAATAGAAATTTGATAAAGAAAAAGTCTCCTATGAAATCTAATGCTATTTCAAAAACGAACTCAAATTTATTATCTGATAGTACGCAATATTCTGAAGAATGCAGTAACATTCAATCGAGTAATGTCGATCCTATTATTTTGAAAAAGTCATTACAGGATAATTTAAAATTTTCTAGACATAATAAATTTATGAGTAATTGTAAACCGAAATTATTATCTGCTTGGACACCGAAAATTTTATCCAAATCAGGATTACATTTAATTTTTGAGGGAAAATTATTAAAGTAAGTAATTAAATTGTATAACGTGCATTATTAATTTTGTATAAAACATATCATTATATTTATATAGCGAAGTTGGCCACATCATACATAGGAAGTTTAAAACGGATATAATATTTCGTCGAGTATCACAAAAATTGGTCGAAACAATTCATCATGAATTTTATCAATTAATTGGTGACTTAAATGATACGAAACATGGTTAGAACTTGAAATATAATATTTAATAACATTAAAATATTTGTAATTATATTTTATATATTAACGATATTATTCTATTTCATGTAGTTGTACCTAAAGAGTTGGTGAACCAATGTCGTTATGGTTGCCCTACCAATATAGAACAGTTTTGTGAAATATGGAAATCATTAGAAAATGGTAAGCTCGTGATAAATAATAATAGCAACTAACAGTAAGTAATAAATGATATTGGAAGTATGTATCTATTTCAAATTCTAAATAGAGAAATTGTTTGTGTTTAAGTTGATATTACCGATCCGGTACACATTATAAATGTTGGTATGAGTTCAAAAGGTAGAAGAATAATACCTCCATTAAGTTATTGGAGAGGTAAGAAATAAAGATTTATTTTTTCTTATCTATAAAATGATACATACATGACATGATTATTTTTGAGCCTTTACCGTTTTCAGGAGAACGCGTTGTTCTAAAAGACAACAATCCAGTATATAATCCTGGTACTTCTCAAAACTCTCTAATAATTTCTCCTCATAAGTCTTCTGCTAAAAATAACGACGTAAAAAGGAGGAAAAACAGAAGTGATAGCAGCAAAAAAAGCCATTTAGACTTATTGGCACAGGTAACAACTATAATTAATTAATGTAATCGTTATAATGTGCTGAACTTTACAAGAAAGTGCTAAATTTATTATCGTAGAATGTACCTACAATTTCCCCAGAGAAATTGGTTAAACCCACTAAAAATGATACAAAATTAGTCGGACACAACAGACCTACAAGGATTGTAACAAGAAGTAAGAGAAAAGCTTTGCAAGAAGTGTCAGAATCAAGCGTTTCCAGTGATGATAAAAATATTTCCGCATATGAGGTAATATCACTTATTTACTTCTTTGTCTTTCTCTTTCTATAGGTTTTTCATCTTTTTCTTTACTTTAGTAGAATCAGAAAATGACATTTAATTCCGGAAATATAATAAGTAAAGACGATATAGAATCCATAAATGTTGAAAATTTGGTAAGTGATTCTTCAATGACATCTATATTTATCATGACATTTTATAGAATTTCCAAGTATGTAATTACATTATTTTCGTAGCATGAATCTCGCATAAATCTTGTTACAACGAAACCGACAAAAATAAGATCAAACGCGAGAAAAGATATCGAACCGAATACGTCACTTAGTACCCTTCCTAAACAAATGTAAGGTACTTACAATTATAATATCAATTTTATGATCTTGCATTCAATAGTATTGATACCGTATATTTATTCAGTCTTGGAAATCAACCATCAGCTGGGAAATATCGTGATGTAGTATATACGTATTATCAAGATGTTGCAGGTAAAAACGACATATTATCAGATGATCAAGTCTCTCATGTATAAAGCAATACGACGTTGAAAAAATTTTATTTATATGCACATTTTACAGTTATGACTAATATAGTGTAAATGTTTTGTTACATTTTTAAATAAAAAAACAGATATATGTCTATTGTTCGTTTGCTGATATATGTTGTTTATTTTTGTTTCAATTGGGAAAGGATATTATATGTACTACTACTTACTAAAAAAATTAAGTAAACTTACAAGATAAAATTGAGTTTATTGTTTAATGGTGTAATTTAACAATTGTATAAAGTATGTAAGAAACATGCTGCATTTCTACGTTAAAAAAACATAAGAACTGTACAATAATCCAGCATCAATAAAATTACAATTTAAATAAAAATATATAACTTTTATATGAATTAATATATGCTGAATAAAAATATAAGAAAAAAATTCAAGGTTTAACTTTTTACATTGGACTCAATATATATATACATATATATGTATAAATATATATATATATATCTTTTTAAAGATAATCGAATATGTAGTTTAATAATATAACATATATATACATATATAATATATATATATACATATATTATATGTATCGTGTGTACGCACGCACACGTACATACATATGTGACACATATATATATGTTTTATTGTTTATTTAAGTATACAAACGTAAAAGAAAATGCTGTTAAATTTAATAAATGGGCTCGGTAAATGGTTTTATACAGTACTTTTAATGCTCAACGTTAAGAGCATTTTGAATGAGATATAGGTCGCAATTCTTTTTCAACTTTTATCAGTATCTTTCTTTTTATATCACATGATATGATATAATCGGAAAGTATGATATATTATGTATAAGCGAACCTGTTAACTTTCATCATATAAAGGAGTACCATCTCCACTAAGAGACATACTTCGAGGACTTGAATTAGTGTGTGGTGTACCTCGAGGAGATTTATAAGAAGGTGTCCGATTCGAAGTTCTATTTCGCGGCGTTGTTCTTCCAACCGATTCTTCGTAATTTCGTGGAGTTCTCCTAGATTCTTCATATCTTGGAGTAGAGGTACTAAAAGAAAGCAGGAAGGGAAAGAACGTGAATAAAAGAAAGAAACGCATAAAAAAATTATATAAGTCAAAAGAAATGCAAAAGGAAGGGACAAATACTTACGATACACGTGGTCCACTTTTTAACCGTGCCCACGCTTCCGCTGCTTTTTTCCAATCCATAGGATCGCCTGGTGTTGACATTGGAGGCGTAGGTCTATGCGATGGTGTTGATCTGTGATGTCCTGTAGAAGTTATCCCTGAAGGTGGAGGTGGATGAATGAAAGGACCTTGCTGATGATTGGGTGTTTGTTGCCCATATCTTGGAGTTGGTTGACCATGATGATGTGGAGTATGATGTGGTGTTTGATATGGCGTCATAAAAGGTGTTTGTCCCGAAGGTGTGTACGGAGTATTAGGATAAGTATGAACTCCACCATAACCAGCGGCATTCGCAGTTCCTGGTGTGTGTGGTGGATAATGATGAGGAGTCTGATTCGCCACTTGCGATAAAGAATGTAACATATGATGCGGAAGATTCTGCGCCACTCTTTGTATGGCTTCTTGATTCATTCCTATAATATTACAATAATGTTGATGTCAAACAAAAAAAAAATTGAAAAATTGATGAAAGTTGAAATACGTACCACTCACTGCTCCTGGCGTTGTATGATAAGGTGTTCTAGATGTCATTGCTCCACGTGGAGTACTAGGAGTAGATTGTCCAGGTACCGGATCACGGAAGTGTTCTTTGAACCATCGGAACAAGTCGCTCACTCTACCAAACATTTGCCCTCTGAACCTGAATCCTTCTGGTGATACTGTTACATATTCGTGACGACATCGAGTTCGCGGAAGATAAGATAGCAAAAACTTTCCAGGATAATTCTGAAATGATGCAAAAATATACACAAAATGTTCGAATCTTATTGCACGTCTGAACATATTTGAAAGCGAATCTTACTAACCTTTGCAGCAGATATTATATACGGAATTCCTCCAGGATTTTCCTTCTTTTGTTCTTTTAATATCTCTTCCGCTTTATCCTTAATGCCTTCTACAGCTGGTTTATAATATTTAAAGTCCAATAATTCCGAAGCATATGCAGCCATAGGATTAACATGTCTCGCAATAATTTCATCCAAATCCTCGAATTCTTCTTCTCCAATCCATAAGCTTTGACCGAGAGAAAAGACATTTTCTTTTTCCTCCTCTCTAACATCGATATGCTGATAAATCTCATCAGTAACTTTCCATGTGACAGTTAAATGATCAGCACCTTTACTGCTCGGTCTAACTATTGCTTCCCCTTGCTTCATAGTCTGCATTAACTTTTCAGCTTCTGCAAAACTGATGTTGTGAAAAGAAGGATGCACGATTACACGTTTCACATATGTCTGCCATAGTTTCGCTTTCTTGGCATCTTCTTCGACTTTCGCATCTCTTTGTTCTGCTTCTGTATCATAAAACGGATCTCGTTGTGGTCTAAAAATAAGATTAAAATAATCAGAGAAAATAACATTATAAAACAAATGTACGCACGCGCGTGCGTACACATTTCGCACATCGGACACATTTACGTACCTCCATTCGTGATTTTTATCCGTGAGGTCGCTACTTTTACTTGTACATTCGACGCTGAATCGCTCCACTTCAATCTTTATTATCCGACAATGTATTATTTGTCCTATGCTTACTCTCTCTTCAGGATTCGTAACGTGTCTGTCAGATAAATTTTTTATATGAATATAACCAGATATTCCATTATCTAATCTTAATCTCACGCCAGTAGCTTTGCCGGGGCAAGCTCCGGCGTCAAAATGATTCCATACTTCGGACAATTCCGGAAAATCATTTTTCAAACAGAATGGACATTGCCACAATCCAGTTTCGTCGTTTCTTACGGGATTGGCTTGATCCAACTGATCACCTTGCGGTTTTCTGTGGCTTATTCCTATTACTGTGGCCAAAACTAATTTCCCTACGTAAAATGTTTCCGGGGTTTCATTCGTTAGAATATCGAACAACCTTTCTGCGCTTAGTGACTGATATGGTACACGTAAATCTTTATATCTGCAATTTAATTCTGCTCTGATATCGTATAAAGTGACACATTTATTGCCGAAACCTTGTCTTTCAAGTTCTTCCGCGAACGCATCCAAATCAAGATCTTTTAGTCTTTCAGGAGATTCGAGAATCTCTTCTAGTGCTCCGGCTGGATTAGCATCTTCGTCGTCGTATTCTAAAGCGTCGACTGCCATTTTTCTCGCCCATTCATACGTTTCGGGATGTACTCGAGACCCATCAAGAACTTCGACATATGCTTCGGTGCTGTCTCCTAAACTGTTTGTATCTATCTTAATAAAACCCGCACAGTTAATAAAAACCTTAGGTCCCATGTGACAAGAAGTTACAAGCTGAGTTCTATTTTCCAACCTTTGATTGGTTTGTTTCAACATTTTGATCAATGCCTGTCCTTTTCTCGGCCCCAAACCACACACAAATTGAACTAAATTCCCGCAATAAGCTTGTTGCACCGCCTTATTCACATCAACGCCAACTTCGTTTACACGATTCACGAATTCTAAATATAAATTATCCAAAAGTTCGTCTTTCGGCAATTGATCTTGCAAGTTGTGATACTTTAAACATAAAATTTCTTCGTCAGCGGTGCATAATTGAGAAAATTCCACCAAGGGATCCTGCATTCTTCTGCCCAATGAGATAGCCTGTCGCAATAATTCCGGATAATCTCGAAATTCGGATACACCTTTATTACTGTTCGAGTAAATTTTAGCCAATTTATTGTCACAAATTTCTATCTTAATGTTTGGGAATTGTTCTTCTTCTACTAGGTTCGCTATACATTCTTTAATATCAGCTGCGATCATCATTGCCTCTCTCGATTCACCACCTATAACTACAACATGTGGTTTTTTTGTTGCTATAAAATTTCGAATTGCTAACAAGTCGGCTTCTTTCATGGCTTTCTCGTCCTCTCGGTAACTATTCTTTCGTTTCATTATGTGTGGCAATCTCAAATAATCTGTACATTCCCCATCCGGTGCGATTAGACAAGTGAACGCGGCTTGAGAGTATTCTGGGACATAAGCTAAACCCATTACCCGAAGTCCTTTACTGGTATCCCATTCCTCATCTTCTTCCTCTGGAAATTCACAGGTATAAGGAGCAACTTTAATCCAATTGTACATTTTACGACCACATGCTCTCATTACGCATTCTTTAGCTTCTGCAATAAGATTTGCTTTTAGCTCTTTCTTTAGACTCGGTAAGACAATACGTGTAAGTGCCATTTCAACACTCCCAACTCTCAATGCGTTCCAATCCTGAACATTTTTACTAAACTCGTCTCGATAATAAAGTTGTTTCATTTCGTCAACGTAGTTGTTACTAGTATTCCCTTCGATGCTATCACTCAATGTTATCGTAATTAATTTATCTTCTTCGGCTATAACCAAATTTAGGAACTGATCTCCAACCAGATCTCGCACTGGTTTATCCTTCAAATACTTCATCCCATAAACTGAATGGTTTTCATCGATCTCTTTGATTCCTTTTTTTGTAGGTTTCACAGATATCTTTGCTCTTTCCATGTACATTTCTCGGACACACTTCCTTACCAAAGGCTCACGCGCTAATTGAATAGCTACCATTAATTGAGCAGCTTTTAGTACTTCTTCCGGACTATTAAGTATTTGACTACAATATTCATTAGCAATGGTTAAAGGTTCCGTTGGCTCCTGATCTACTTCGTGTCGCTGATAATTGTCTCGTAAATTTTCGGCAAAATGTTCGGGAGTGAGACCGAACTTTTTAGCGAGGTTATCGAGGCCGGCCCGCCTGCAAATAGAATATGGACCAGTCCGAACAGCCTGTTTCAATGTTTCATCTGCTTCCTCTTCTTCCTCTACGTCCGGCTCCTCTTCCGGCAGAGGATCTTCCCCGTTTTCCTCAGCATCCGCAATTTGTTGTTTTCGTTTTTGAATCTTTGCTTCTTTCCGTGCTTCTTTCTCCTTCTGACGAGCAGCTTCCTGCATTGCTGGTATCTCATGACTATAGTATAACATGAAGTGGTGATAAACGTCATTTAGTTCCTCGCTGGTTTGCACATTTTTCAATCGTTCTATGTCATCATCTTTAATCAATCGTACGTTATCTGGTAATGGAGCATCAGGATTTTTCATAATCTCATCTAACTGATAATTTCGCATTTTATTAAATAATTTTAATAAATTTTCTTTTCTCTGACGAAGTTGACACCACTTGGCGTCAAATTTGTACACTTTCCAGAGATCGTTAATGTTTAGTTCCGGTAGGACATATTCCTTTCTATAAAACGATATAAAAGGTACTTCGAATTGTTGATTTCGCATAAAGTCTAAAGCTTTTTTAATTTTACCGATCGTTTGAGGCCCTTTCCGAGCTCTTTCTTTAGCCTCAGCGTTTAGGTGTGCATCTTGAATTGAAATAGTTGGTCGACAGAACGCCTGTTTATAAATCCACTCCGCCTCTAAGTCTAGTTCATCAGAACCCTCTGCAACTGGCGTAACAGGAACAGTACGGAGTTGCATTCTCTCCGGTATATCTGTGTTCCGTATTTCATTATCCATATCGGTAAAATGACCGCGTTTAAGTTCGCTTGGTTCGTAAATTTCGAAAATACTTTTTCTCGTAGTTTTCTTTTTCAACTGTTTTTTCGGCCTTCGCGGTCTCTCGGCGTCTTCATCGTCCATGTATTCATCTTCTTCTTCTTCCTCTTCTTCCTCTTCTTCCTCCTCATAGTCCTCTTCGCCGTATTTACCAAATTCATCATAATCAAAATCAACACCAAAAATGTCCTGTGCTTCTTGCAAAGCTGCATCAGAAAAAATTGGCTTTTTCTTTTTGCGTTTCTCGGCAATTGGTCTACCGTCATCGTCAACAATAAAATCATCAGCGTCGGTGTATTCTCCTTCACTTCCTTCCTCGTCAAATGTGTCGACTTCAGGTCTGTGACTACGTTCGCTCCGCCTTTCATCTTCCTAACACATAATAAAAATGGGAAATGAAACGAAAAAGAATAGATACAGAATAAACGAAACAATTCTTTTTCAAAGGTATTCTTATGTCCATTTTTACATACCATTGCAATTTCCCTTTCCTGATGTAAAGATAGAAATAAGCATAAAAATATTGGGTATGTAATAGAAAGAAGTACAAATTTTGGACTAGTTTTTGGACTAATTTTGGACTATATTTTAATAGTAATATAACTTACATCGCCAGAACCTTCAAAAAGTTCGTTTGCAATAGCATCTCTATCATCGTCTGCCTCCTTTTCCTGTTCCTCCTCTGATTCCTCATCTTGTATCCTTCGGAGGCGTTTGAAACGTTTCTAAAGTAAAGAAGCATATCACTTCATTTGTACTTCATATATAAGTTTACATACTTTAAATAAATGCATCAATTTGTACGTACCCTTTCAACTTTGACTCCTAAATTTTCTTCTATCAAGTCATAATCTTCATCTTCTAAGCGATCGTCAAAGTCCTCATCATCACTTTTTTTACGTTTTTGAGATACCCCAGAAGCATCGCTATCGTCTCCCTCGCTTTCTTCTATAGGGTTATCGTCAATGAGATCCTTAAGTTCCTCCCGTAAACGATCCTCATCATCTGTAAATAAATGATAAACATATTATGGTCATTCAATAATTATAGAATAAAATAAATAAAATATTATTGTATTTAGATGCATAAAAATTAAAAAAAAAAATATTATGATACAACCTTGAAATGTATTACTCAATCCTCACCTTCCTCCTCTTCTTCATCACTTTCTTCCATAGCTTTTATTTTCTTCAGTTTCTTTTTTTCATTATCGTCCAATTCCTTCTCCTCCTAAATTTTAATAGAAGATCGATTAGTGACAGAAGTTTCAAACGATTAAAGAATATACATATAGATATACATATGATATCATCATAACAGCGTTATATAATGATATTAAAATCAACTATATAAATACCTCGCTTTCTTCTGCTTCTGAATGTAAAAAATCAGCCATTTTGTCAAAGAAAGTTTTGCTCTTCAATTGAGAATTCTTTGTCCGTCTTTACCGATCCGGAACAACGCAACCTTCACAGATGAGACAAGAACAAGAACTGAATGTTGAACACTACATCCAACTAGGAGCAAGGACAGTGAGGAAATGAGACTGCTCACACCCATTGTCCTACTTGATCTACAGTACAGGTGCTGCACCACGCGGCGAAATGCTGAAGTTGTTCTGTGTTATTATATATAAGAACTTATCTAGTTCCACCACAGACGAACTATACTGACTGTAGTTCTACGCTACAAGAGCCTATTTCATTATACGGGAACTAATTGGTTTTATCAGCACACCAACCAATCTCGAACGATCACAACATTCGATCAACCGCGGGGAATAAAAAGTGATGAACGAAACTTTTACTGACATATTTATTACATTTTTCTAATAAAAACGAGACCTAACATGATTTAATTTGAAGTATATTTGCTTACTTAATAAATAATAATTGAATACATATCAAATATAATATATGATAAACTAATAAAAAAATTTTAAAAATAATTAAATAATATAGAGCCAACTGAGTTTAATTATTGCTATTATCTATCTCGGATAAGAAAGTAAAAACAATGGAATAGGCGGCGCTCTTATAGCATGAAACCACAGTGAGTATACCACCTCGTTTATAGCGTAGAGGTAGTATAGGTTGTCCGTGATAGTAGTAGTTGCCGGCTGTAGATGTCGTTGCTGGTGTATTGCTAATTATTCTTCTATTTTGATGCGTGGAAGAAAAATAGAATTTCACGGGCGCCGAAATCAAACCCGGGTTCCGAACGTTCGAAAACCTAGAGCGTTAACCACTTCGCTACCATGTCCGTTGTTTAGTTAGTGTCGTGTAGCGGTATTTGTTATCGAATGCCGCTACAGTAGCATAGAATTAAATAGATTCTTATATATGCCAACGTTGAACACCTAGATAAAATTTTTATATTTTCGTTGATTCTCAATTTATAAATATCTTCCCAATATATTTCCATTTGTTCTTGTTTATTTCATTAGTATCACGATTATTTTTTATAACTTTCGTTTCATATCATTAAAAAAATAATATAGCATGTCATACTATGTTATTACATAGTTCATAGTCACGTGATACTTCGCAATTTGAAACAGTTTCGGTTAAACTTCTTGTCAATAAGTGATTCAATTGTGAGTATTAGATATTTATTTATATTCTACATTATTCTAACATTTGTATATACAATTTAATACAAATGTTATATTTTTCACAATTAGGTAGGATTAATAAAGTTTACAGAAATTCAAATGGAGGAAAGCTTGAGTCAGTGGCGAGACTCGCCTGGTGTTACAAAGAAAACGAGATCTTATGTTATTTCCGATAGCGACGAAGACAGTGAGAATACCGAGAAAGAACAGATTTTTGTAATTGAAAGTAGTGAAGCTAGCGTAAACTCATTAGCGGAAGAGTAAGTAGTACATTTTATTTAATGTAATATTCCAAAATTTAATATCTAATTATGTTCTCTATATTTTAGAGATTCTTCATCCGAAGAATTATTGTTAAAAGAGGAAGGAATTAGACGTAGAATTAAAAAGCATATCCTTCATTATTCTGACAGTGAAGATATCAGTGATCATAATGAAAATGATTCTGTTTCAATCAGTAGTAGTGAAGAACATAATACTGATGACAATACATCAAATGGTATCAAATTTGATTATTTTCATTAGTAAATATAATAGCTTTGAATTTGATATGATTAGTTATGTTTATTAGATGAGATTGAAAAAATGATGGAGAACAATGACAAAATATTAATGGAAGAAGGATTGAAAGATGTTCCAAGGAAAACCCAAGATGATTTGGAAACTAATGCTTCTAATATATCTAAAAATATATCCAGCAATAATAATTTGATGAAAGAACATGTTTCTAAAAAAAGAGAAAAATGTGAAGAATCATATTTTTCATCTGATTCAGGTATAAATATTTTCAACATTTCTTATTTCAAAACTATATATGTACATATATATTATAAATTTATTATATTTATGTTAAATTGTTTTGCAGAATCACATACAGATGAAGAAAGTAGTTCACAGTTTGAAACTGCAATATCTTTAGCAAAACAGGAAATAGGTGTTAATAATATAGATCCAGTGATAGCACAAAAAAGAGCTCTGCTTGTTTGTAAAATGGAACAGTTACAAAATGAGTTGAGTAAGACAAAGGTAAATTCCAATACTTAAAAGGTAATAATGATTAAAAGTGAAATATACATTGTAAATGCTATATATATTTCCAGTTATTGCTTACTGCCGGTAATATCGATTTATTGCCAGATAAAGGAAAAAGATTACATGAAAGTATTGTAATGCAAGAAAGAGAAATAGAAGCAATTGCAGCTGAATTAGAAAAAACACCTTTGACACAAAAGCAAGAAATGTCATTTATCGAAGGAGAAAAGAAGAAGAAAAAGTCATATTCTGAAAAATTTAATTCGTATTACGATTCATGTAGTATACCATCGAAATTAAAGTCATCCGCAGAAACTGGAGAACTTGGGAAACAAGCTCAAGCAACGTTAGACAGAGAACGATCCTTGACGGTTGATAGGTTGCAAGATTTACATGGATCTCTTGTAGCTAGACCGACCGAGGAAGACAAAGCGGAAGATCCACAAGGCTTAAAAGTAAAATTAATGCCTCATCAACAGCACGCATTGGCATGGTTAATGTGGAGAGAGCAACAGAGGCCTCCTGGCGGTGTCCTCGCTGATGATATGGGTTTAGGTAAAACTTTAACAATGATATCTCTGATTATAGCCAGTATTGCTAAAGGAAAATTAGAACAATCGAATTCCGAGGAATGGATGCATTGTGATCCAACAATGGTACAGCGTTGTAAAGGGGGTACACTCGTAGTTTGTCCTGCCTCCTTGTTATCGCAATGGGAAAATGAAATAGATCGTAGATGTAAACGTGGTATGCTCTCTGTTAAAGTTTATCATGGTACAAATCGGGAAAATGTACCAAAAAGATTAGCAAAACACGATGTTGTTATTACAACGTATAATATCTTACTCCGTGAATTTAAGAGTAACTCTATGGCCTATAAAATTCATTGGGAACGCATTATATTGGACGAAGCGCATGTAATCCGGAATCATAAAAGTCAAGCTTCTCAGTCTGTGTGCGGTTTAGTAGCGAATAAACGATGGGCTCTTACTGGTACACCCATCCAAAACAAGGAAATGGATTTATATCCTATTCTAAAGTTTCTCAAGTGTACTCCTTTCGATGATTTACGAGTATGGAAACGTTGGGTAGATAATAAGTCAACCGCTGGTCGTCAACGATTGGCAACTGTGATGAAAACGTTAATGTTACGTAGAACAAAACAAGAACTTCAAGCAAATGGCATGTTAGAAAATCTTCCAGAAAAATTTGTAGAGGAGATACTTATAAAGCTAGATCCAGAGGAACAGTTGGTATATGAAAAAGTGTTAATATATTCTCGTACATTGTTTGCTCAATTTTTGGCTCAAAGAGCTGATAAGGATCATATGGTTGATTTAGCTGCTGGAAAATATGATAAACCAACGTTTCTTTCGAATCCAAGTAAGTACTTGTATACATTATATTTTGTTAGTAATGCATCAAAATAATTGTCTGTTTTTTCTACTAATTGTCAGATAAAAATACTCAGTTTACGAAGGCGCAAAACAAGTTATTATCATTACATGCTGATGTCAAAACGCATGAAATTTTGGTTCTTTTACTAAGATTACGTCAAATTTGTGTTCACCCGTCACTTATTCATTCGATGCTAGATGAAGAAGATATAGAAGATAGCGATATAAGGGAAAAGGACAATGCCAATTCAGATTTATTATCACAAATTAAGAATATAACATTAGAAGAATTAGAAAATAACGAGGAGGAGACAAACGAAAAAGAGATTGGCATTGATCGCAGAGTAGCTAGTAATTTACTTACGTCTAAAAATCCTGTGTTTAAGTGCGATCGCGTGAGCTCAAAAGTGAGTTATCTTACATATTCTCAAGTATGAAATATCACGCATTTGTATTTGTTGTTTGGCATCAGTTGGCTGATTCGAATTTACTTATCCTTGCATCTTGAACGCAGATAAGGAAGGTGCTTGATACAGTTATAGAAATTTTACAAAAAAATGACAAAATAATTATCGTTTCTCAATGGACGAGTACGTTGAATATTATTGCATCTTGTTTGTCCTCGATAAAAGGCGCTAGTTTTAATATGTTCACAGGCAATGTGCCGATTAAGGAAAGACAGGTAGTTTTTTAATGAAGTGATAATTTTCGATCATATCAAGTAATGCTGTTTGAAACGTGTGAGATATTTTTACAGGGCATAATGGATTCATTTAACGCTCCGAACAATGACCCGAAAATATTATTGCTTTCGCTTACCGCTGGAGGGGTTGGATTAAATTTGGTAGGTGGAAATCATTTGCTGTTAATAGATATTCATTGGAATCCGCAATTAGAAGTGCAAGCTCAAGATAGAATCTACCGTTTCGGACAGAAAAAAGATGTCTTCATATACAAGTTAGTAATAGTCTTTGCTGTAACATTTTCAAAAGTTCACAGGAGGAGAACGTTATTTAATGTTGTATTATATTTCTTAGATTTATCTGTCGGGATACGATAGAAGAGCGTATAAAAAATTTGCAAGAAAGGAAGATTGAAATAGCTCAGAATGTTCTCAGCGGTGATAAGAACTCTGCTGTTTCGAAACTTACGCTTAACGATCTCAAATCTCTCTTTGGCCTTTAAAATATAAACTTTTTATATAATTTTATTTTTTAATAGACTCGATTGTAATATAAAGAACGCTTGTTTTTAGATATCTTTACCTTTCTCTTATCTTTAAGGCATTGAATCATCTTAACGCAATATTAAATCATTTACAAATTAAGTAATCTTGGGTATATACAAAACTTTTATTATGAAAATAAAATACAGGAAATAGTGTATTATTGAAGTCTGGCAAAATTGTTGGTTTCCCATGTTGCTCCGTTATCACAACTGTTTTCAGGTAATTTCTTGCATTTATCTTTCCTCATTTTACTATGCCAAACACCATAACAGAAATATATTCCAAGTCCTGCAAGGTACAAAAGAATCATATCTCCGATCATTTAATTTAAACGTAATCGATTATTTTGATGTAATCTACTTACCAACTATCATCCATATTAAAAATCTCACCCAAGTCATTTTGTCTAACATCATCATAAGATATATATTAATAAGAATACTGAAAGCAGGTAAAAATGGCACTAACGGAACCTAAAAATATATTCTTGTATGCGGTCAAAATTGTTACTGAACGTTCATAATAAAAGAGAACGATAACGAGAATGGAAACAGTATATACCGAAAAGGCAAGCTTCTTTCCAGAAGAAGGTTGGAGATAAATAAAAGTAAGAGTAATGATTAGAGCTAATAGTAGAATTGCTAATAGAGCGACAAATGTAACATTACCGCTCGTTATTTCATTGATAAAAATCGAAACAGTAATACCGATGCAAATACACAGAATATCTGTAAAACATATGTTACTAGTAAGTGATACGGGTAGTATTTGTAATCGTTAAAGATCAATGGTAAAACTCTTGCTTAATCGAAATAGTAAATATACTATACTATACCATAACACACGACAAGACATGTAACGATTTGGGATGTTAATTTTGTGGAGTGATTTAAACCATTAGCGTTAATTAATTGTTTCGCAATGAATGTTAAGGTTCTTGGATCGCGATCTCCCTTTTTTTCATACGCTTCGCTTTTTTCATACCTGAAATGATACGATATATATACATAATAGAAATTGCACGTCATTCTATCATTATTAAATTGCCATATTTTCTATGAAAACAAATGAATATTATTCTTTTACCGAAGCATTAGTACGCATGTTGCGACGATTGAATAAGCGAGCAATGTTCCGATACTCATCATATTTACGAGTTGTTGCAAGTCAAATATCGCTGCTAATACACCTGAAATTGTAGTTGCGCCGAATTACGATATTATCAAGCGGTAGAAAAATCGTAAAATACGAACCTGTGAGAATTCCTGCTGAAAAGGTACCCATGAGAGGCGTATGAAATCGTGAATTAACTTTTCCCATCCACTCGAATATCAATCCGTCGGATGCCATTGCATAAATAATTCGTGGTAAGGGAAACATCGCACCCAGTAAACTGCATAAAAGATTGCTGTCACTTACATTGGAAACATCTCCGTAGGTATACATACATTTACATATATATATATGTGTGTGTAATTATATTGTATCATACTTATCGGAAGTTTTACCTGGAACATAGACCACAAATAGCACCTATGGTTACCAGCCATTTCGCCCAGTTCCAACCGATACTCTCGAATAGATGAGGAAATGGGGTTTCTGCATCCTGCTCGTAGTAAGGAAGGACGGTGGTTAACACCATAGAGACACCGAAATATGCTAGAAAGACGACGGTCAATGAGGCAACGATCGCTATTGGGATCGATCTTTGCGGATCCTTCGCTTCTTCTCCCGTTGTAGCGACGCAATCGAAACCGATGAATCCGTAAAAGCACGTTGCTGCTCCCGTTATAACACCCGCTATGCCATAAGGCGCGAATCCTCCACTTCCGTAATCACATTTTTGTTCCGTGCACGTGGGCTTCGTTTTCCAATTGGTTATATCAGCTTTACGCCAAGTGCATATAAATAGAAACACGTACGTACACACGAAGAAACAATTACTTCAAGTTTAAATACTCTGTTACTCACCTTTAAGAGATCCGGCGATTATCACGAATAAAACTACCGAGAGATTTGTAAGGGTGAAGATATTGTTCGCCACCGAAGATTCCTTTGCTCCGAACGCCAACGCAGCTGTATTAAATTTCAAATAGATTGGGATTGTGAAATAATCGATACTTAGTGGGTAAATGTGTGCCTAAATAACTTATATGATATCGATGTTTATTTGGTCGATAGTTCTTTACCAGAAAAGATTAGAGTGATCCCAAAAGCAAAGAAATCTGGATAAGAAGAGAGGTGATTGATGTCGATATGTGCTGCCGTTTCAAACGCATTTCGCATAGTGTTGTTGAACAAGTCATCCACGTAAGTGCTCAGTCCTCGCACTACGCTAGCTGAGCCAATTACGTATTCGAGAATTAGCGTCCAACCGATCAGAAAAGCTGTAAATTCTCCCATCGTTACGTAGCTGTATATATATGCTGATCCAGCACGTGGAACTCTTGCACCAAATTCCGCGTAACAGAGACCTATATAGTTTCTTCTTTACTATTCATATTATCTAGGGTAAAACACAACGAACGAATCGGATACGAATTGTACCTGCGAACATAGACGCGATTGCGGCAATAGCGAACGAAATTATTACGGCTGGCCCTGCGGTTGTTTTTGAAACGGACCCTGCGAGAACGTACACACCCACGCCGAGAGTCGAGCCTATTCCGAGAGCTGTGAGATCCAATGTTGACAGACATCTGGCCAAATTTGTATCCTCAGGAAGATCCACTTCTTTTTTTCGACTAAACGTTCTGTACAGATTTCGTAATTTCCAATTCTTCATATCGCATAACTGAAAACAACGTTTGTTACACGCGATATGCAGGAATTTCTTTTTTAGAAAAAAAAAAAAAAAAAAAGGAAAATAAAAATAAAAACGAAAACGAAGAAGAGATGAAGAATCAAGACGGTTTGTTCGAAAATATCGCGATATCTTTCTTTAATTTGCTCACCGGGTGAAGTACAGTCAAAGGAGAATCCATTTTTGTCTGCAGATGTTGAGAGACTACAATAAACGACCGATTGTAGACGGAACATTCGGCACACGACTAAAGGAGCGCTAATTAATGTCTTTAAATCAAGCTCAACCATCAGTCACGGTGCGAGCACACAGAATCATTCAATTGGTCAGAATGGTTTCGCCGCTGTGAGTATATTAGAACTGTTCAGCGTTGTCTATATTGATCACTTGGTTATAATATTGATCTAAATTACACGATCTTTTATTTTGCTGATTTTTGTCATCGATAAATTCAGATAGCTTTTCTTTTACTTTTTTATGAAACGGATCGTGCTTTTAGTTTCATCGGATCGTGGATTCCTCTCGTATTTCGACGTACTATTGTATTTTAAGCGTGAACGATATACATAGCTTTAAATCTGATTATGATAGAAATCGTCTACATTTTTCAAGTTTGAATATATTTATTAATTTGATATTATTTCGATCGTCCATGACGTCAAGCATTGTGTTTGCAAGCAGTAAAGTTCAATCTATCATCCACATAGTTGATACGTCGGATAACCGATGCTACATAGACG
This sequence comes from Bombus terrestris, assembly GCF_910591885.1. Taxonomy (NCBI): domain Eukaryota; kingdom Metazoa; phylum Arthropoda; class Insecta; order Hymenoptera; family Apidae; genus Bombus; species Bombus terrestris. The sequence continues at coordinate 2,353,859 of NC_063279.1, read as the reverse complement.
AGCGACATGTACACGTGCATGCATATATAGTTACTACGTACGCGTAATATTTATTCCTGTTTCTCTTCGATTATATTTTATTTTATCAAAATATACGCAGTAACACGTATATTTTCCCATGAATATATGATATCTTTATTTATTATTTCAATTAACTTAACCGGATACTATAGCGTATACAGAATGAGGAAAAATGCTGATTTTGTATATACTTACACAAGCAATGTACGCAAAAAGACGTTTATCCAAGGGTCGATTCAAACGATGTTGCTTGATGCTGTGAACGATATGAACTTATCCTTTGTGGGAATTACGTCCCTAAATAATAACCGTGTTTGATTCTGCTTATCTGTATCAGATATAGAATATCCTCTAAGCGACTTTAAGTGATATACGATCCGTTGTAAAAAGATATGTTGGTAGATTACGAATGAAATGGATGGATAATACACGTTTAAAGATATTTTTCAGAAAGAATGAATTCTATATATGTTAGCTACGTGTTGAGAAGGATACAAAGTACATCTAGTTAAAATTTAAGAAAGCCTAGCGATATCAAAGTCGACACCAATATTTAAAATATAATTATAACGAAAATTTTCTTAGGAATTTTTCAAAAAAATTAATATATCACGTGAAACTGTGTTAGGAATTTCATATTAAAAAATGGGGAGGCTTAGCAGTTCCACTTTTGAGGTAAAAAAGTACGAAGTATGTAATTCGATAAAATTCTAAAAGAATGAAAAGCATGCATATGTACAGATATAACACATCTATGCGTGTCTCTACGTAAGGCGCGGGACTAGTTTTGCAAAAAAGTTACTTCCACGCCTTCGTGTGACATGCGTTGCCAGCGACTGTACTAGAAGAAAGACTTTAAAAAAAGATCGTGTTACATGTTACATATAATTTTATTAATTTTATCAACAAGTACAAAATATTTGTTAATGCATTATTTAATAAAATTCTCTTAACAAAATGTATAAAAGGAGTGTTTGGACGGATTGAACAGATGTTGTATACAAAGAGATGTTGTATACATGTTATAACGAAGGACGGATTCAAATTCAATTCCATCGTTGTTTTACCTTATAATATAGATTATATGATACTGGGAGTATGAATTACTTTTATCGTAGAAATACTCCGCATCGTCATTTGTTCCTAAATATGTTCCTTTCAGATACATGCAAAGTATCAACTTATATATATATATAGGTACAATTAAAATATATATAATATATAATTATTTGTTCCATGCACAGTTGAAAAACATTGTTTTTCTAATGAAAAGGAATATCACTAGTTGCAAGAAGCCAATGCTGGAGCAATATCTTTTGCTATTATTCGTCATTTCACTATGTGCCATAAATTATGCAAAGATATCATTACGATCAACCAGGAAATATGTATTTTCTCTGCTGCAGACTGAAAGAAAAGAAGCAAATTCCATGTATATAGTCTGTATCGCTAATGAAACTTTTAGAATCAGTATGTAAACCATGACTTACGATAACATAATAATTGCATTTATCTCCTTGACAACAATCAGAACATTTCCAGTCTTCGTACCATATATATGTGCAATCTCCCATATTAGAATGTTTTATTCTTTCGCATTCTTTTCTCGTTGCACATCTCTTTGAAACATAAAACTGTTTCTTCGCACCTTGTGACCAATATGGTGTACCTATAAACGATATACGATGTTGTAAGGATTTAAACGAATGATTTATATTGAAATAAACCATCGCGTATTGGTTAGTGTAAACATAACCTCAAACGTTGCTTTCAAACGAATTGTCAGCTATGGAAACTTCAAAACTTACTTCCCCATTTAATTTCCGTTAAACACGTGTCTTGACTCTGTTCACAGATTTTTGTACTCTTTAAACATTTTTCTCGATTACCCTCTTGATTGGTACATACATAGCATTCCAGGGCGTGGCCTAAAAACATTCATAAATAAACAAAACTACTCGATGAACCAGTATTTACTTAACATACTAAATGATAAGCAGCATGCGATGAAAAGGGCACAATATAATCCTGTTAATCTCATTGTGGAACAACATATACACAAATTCAGATGAAAAAAAACAAAACCACTACACAATGCGACACTTGTTCAAATCGAATGTAGGAAAAGATCGACGACTATAACGTTGGTACGAATGATGACGTTGACGCTCTCTATGAAATTCGAATAATTTTACGGCTACGAATTAAAAGGGAATATGTATCTATTATGCTAAAATAACAATGAAGTAGTCAATAATCATAATCATAATTAAGCAGTCAAAAGTTCTTTAGCGTTTATCTCGATATTATTTCAGTTTATTCGTTTCTCTGTCGATCTTGGTAAAAGTGCGAATTAAGAAAGACGTACATCGATAATACAAAAATCGATCACGTCTACAAGAAACGTTTCATGCATGATTTTGTTATTAAAAATAACTAGTACAAATAATATTGACTCGCGCGTTAGAACTCGAGGTATATGCATCAATTTTCTGGTTGACTGGCTTAGGGTCGAATTATATTTGCTCCAATCTCTGATCAATCCAGTACATGGTTTGAAAATTCCGTATTGAATTTTTTCAGGTGAATTTGTTAACGTCGACCTACGTAACGATATAACATAAGAGCAAACGTCAAAATTTCAATCTTCCGAGACTATGTTATGCTATCAAAAGACATACGTACATCCAACGATGAATTCTAACGATGAAAAAAACAGAGAACATGATGGAAATGACTTTATACGTATAGGAATGGATAAAAGATTAGAAACGGAAGAATGTTAGAACCATTTTAGCATAGTAGGAGAGAAACGATATTGATTAAAGAAAGAAGGAAAAAATCAAAGTCGCTATTGAGAAAGCGCAAGAAGCAGCGTATAATAGAGAAAAATACGGTAGAAAGTAAGAAAGCGAGGAAGCGAAGCAGCAAGGATGCAGGGGGAAGGTTAGCTAGTGCATTGATACTCCCCTCTCTAAGTACGTAGTCCGAACTCTCCCTCGGGGTTTCGGTGAGGTCGCATGTGCTCGCGGTTCTCGCGGATGTCGAATGTCGATATTCGAGTGCGCGGCGCAGGCTGAGCAGTAGCAGTGTCGAGCCACTGCGCCGAGAATCTAAAATTATCGGCCGGTTCATGAGAGGGGAGGGCAGGCATATGCAGAGGTGGAGAAGGCGAGAGAAAGGAAGGCGGGGAGGTTGACAGAACGATGTAGGAAAAAAGAGAGAAGCAAAAGGATAAGGATGGAGAAAGAGTACGTAGCCAAGAAGAACGGTGGCGAAAATTCTCATGGAGAACGAAAAGAAGGGAAAAAGGGAGAAAGTCGATCGGAACGAGGAAGATGCAGATCATTATGTTCGATGATTATTTTATTCCTTGATAGGAAGGGTCGAATCGACGAAAGTTGGAAGAAACATTAAAGTTAGGCTAAAATCCAAATATGAAATGACAAGGGCACAAAGTGCACAAAAAAAAAAGATGGAAGATGAGAAGGTGGATGATATGAAAAGGAAAATGGAAAGCTGGAATGGAGATGGAAGCTGCGGGTGGGCAATGGCTGGGCATTGGAGAGCATGGCTGGAATGAGGAGGGCGACGAGAGAGGAGTGCGGGCGAGGAGAACGGGCACGCGCGCGCGCCGTTTGGCATAGGTAAGAAGAGAGGAAAAACGAAAGGGAAGGGTGGCGAAGCGGGGATCAGATGCAGGCATAGAGAACGGGGTAGCGATGGTCGCGGAGGAGGGTGAAGAGGGAGAGGAGGTGGAGGAGGAGGAGGTGAAACGCGGTGGTGGTGGTGGCAAGCAGGCAGCGGCGGCGGCGGCGGCGGCGGCGGTGGTGGCGGTGACGGCGTTGGCAGCGAGCGAGGGCAGAGTCGTTGACGGTGACCGTCGGTCTCGACACGAGTTACCGTGACAAGTGCATTACTTATCGCACGTCGAGCGAGTACACATTGGACGCGCACGTCGAGCATTTCGACAACCGCGCAAACAAACGGCTTTTTCTCTTTCCTCGCTCCTTCGGTTTTCGTCTCTTTCTTCTCGACCATACTCTTTCCCGACTTGTCCTCCCTTTCCCTCAGCGTTTCCCCGAGCATTCCTGTGGTTGTTGGCTCTCGCTCGGATAGCTTACTCTTCCCCAGCAAGGGTCGATTCGTATACGCGCGTGCATCTTTCGACTGACGTGTGACAGTCGAGGAAAAGCTGCCGCAGCTCCGTACATCAAGGGAAGAGTGGCCTGAAAGTGTGCGAGCCACGATCAAACTTTCACAGATTTTTGCTCCGATCATTATCTAGGAGAATCGATTAGTTGACTGCACGATGGCGGACGATCAGGAAGCAAACAACACGTGCGAGGATTCCCTTGGGCCCGGCGACGCGAACACTGCATTCGCCAAAAAGATTAGGGGACGAAAAGGAGCTCTCAAGAAGAAGAATGTCTACGTCGTCAAAAATCATAGCTTCATGCCGCGCTTCTTCAAGCAACCGACCTTCTGTAGTCATTGCAAGGACTTTATATGGTGAGTCCTTTAAATCGTCTTTTTCTTTATCTCGTGTTCTATCCTTCTCTCGCGATGTTCTCTGTCCTTACATCACCGCTCCACTTTTGTCTTCCCGCTCCTCTCCTTCTATCGATTCTCCTTTTCGCAATCGAATTTAATCTACGTACAATCGAATATCTGTCGCGTCTTCAGTTCCATTTGGAACGTCCGATTGTCTCTATTTTTCTCGTCTTTTTTCATCCTTCTCCTCTTTCCCTTCCTCTCTTTTTCTCTCTCGTTTTCTCTTTCTTTCTGTTTCTGTCCTCGATGATACATAAATCCAGTGGCCGGTAGCTGCCGGTAGAGTAACTCGAGCAACGGTTAAACGGTCCGGCCTTGAGAATACTCGCGCTTCGTCTAAATTAGAAACGACGACCGAATGAGAGATCAATTTGAGCGCGGGATTTTCGAACGATTTCAAGCGATCCAGCATCCACGAAGCGAGTCCTGCTTTTTCTCTTTTAAGCTGTATCGATTATGGGACATCCGATAATTACGCTTATATTTTCCGTTGCTAAGATCGAAGAAAGTAGAATGACATCGAATATATGCGTCGGCAAGCAAAAACAATCGACGATCGAAGCGATGACAAATCTTTGACCGACGATATTTCGTATTTGCGTAAGAAACATCGGATCGCAATTGTCCGATCTTCTCCGTATATTTTATACGATTCAGCGTACGATAGACAGTGATACGTAATTAATTCGTTGTAAAGCGTCAGGTAAAAGAAGTTTACCGCATGGCATAACCCGGATGATATCTAACGAGTAACATTTACGTGCAGTTGAAACGGTTACAGGCATTGACGCACAATAGCGAGCGACCCAGTAACCAAACTAACTTGTTTCGCCGACATCGATTTTGCCGTTGAGAACGGACGCAACAGACGTTTCCGATCCAATTCTTCCATACCTTTTGTTGTTGCCTTCTTGCGGAAAAAGAAACGCGAAATGATCGAGAAGTTGTCCCGGTATCTTCGTTAGACTATCCCAACGATTCTCTTTGTTTCTTCATGATGTTCCTATACTTGTGCTTTCTTCCAGTTTGATTCGGTTAAAAACATCGACGACGAATAATTCGGTCAAATCGTGTCAAATATGGTCAACCGTGATCCTGCCCGTGATTCTTTTCGATCAACCACGACGATCCGATATTGGATGCGATCCGATCCGATCCGATCCGATCCAATTGAATCCAAGCCGATCTGATTCGATCCGGTCGTGTATAACCGGAATTTACGAGTCTACTTGCTCGCCAGTGTTTGCTCTCATTTACGATCGACACTTGGATGTAACGTTCCGCCACCTTTTCTTCTCACGCTCGTTCGAACCTTGAACGATTGTCTTTCAAATATACGTCAACCGCATTTTTATTATGCAATATGAAGTTCAAATAAAGAAAGCCAAAAGCGATAATGTTCTTATTGTTATTATTATTATTTATCACTCTATCCATAGAGAATAGCGTTTGGGCGTGACGATTGCATTTAACAGACAGTTTAAATCTCAATTTAACTCTAAAACCTTAAACCTAAGTACAACGTATTAGCAAGCATAGTTTATCCGATCACGTACAAAAGCAATGTATTTTGACGAGCTTCTCTCGAAGAAAATAACAGATCATTTCTCGGATTTCGTTACCTAATAATAAAAGTCAAGCGTCTTTCCGAGGATTGACGAACCTACTCACGGTTGACCGCAAGATTTATTTCACTGGCTTCTGTCTATTCGCGAATCACGTGTTGCGATTGCGAGTCGTAACGTATTTAAAACTATAAGTCGTTATCGAGTTGTGTGGTTTCGCGTGACGAACTTGCATTATCCGTCAGGAATGGCGAGCACAATCTCGCCATTCATTTCTAATTACATACATAGGTGTTCTTTGCCACACCGCCACACCGACAATACCGTCTGATTTTATTTACGCGAAGCGATAACGCTGCGCTCTTTTCTCGTTCAATTGCTACACGCTAACGAGAAGATAGAAGGATGAAGAAGAGAATGTGCCTCTTGTCGAGGAATCGGTTGCACAACGAGTAATGGTTGCGCGTCGATATACATATACATACACACGTATATGGAGGTAGAGATGACGAATCACATACCAAACGATGCATTTGAGTTTCGTGAACCTTGAGATCGAGACGACGAAGCCAATCGACCACGATTCATCTTCCACTCTGTGCAATCTTCGTCCACGGAAGAATAATACGCATTCTACGATTCTAACGGAATATCGTGGATCGTAGACGTTGTTGCGTATTCATCTATACATAGAGAGAGAGAGAGAGAGAGAGAGAGAGAGAGAGAGAAAAAAGATAGGTCGCACGATGCTAAAGAGGGTCAACGACGACCAAAAGACTTCCACTCGTTAAACAAAGGGATTGGCCCGTTCCCTTTGGATAAACATCGACTTGTCGATTTACAACCAATTGCTCGGAAGTATCTGCTTCCGACGTGGCTTGCTCGTGACAGGCCGATAAGTATACGATCGAGTTCAATGAAAAGGAAGCAAAACGCGTTAGCTCCGTTGTCGAATTTCGAAAATTTCACCGCCGATGGTTGTAACACGGATTCTAATCTGATCTCCTTTTATTAAACAGAAAATTGATCTTTGGCTCGAAAAATTGCTACCAGCAAATAGGAAGAAATATTAAGTTTGTCGTACGTTACTTTAAAGTTTAATGCTTTCGGCTTATCGATCGCGTTGCATTGTAACGAAAGGAGAACAGCCTATATCTACCTCGTCGGAATTCTCAAGCAACGCGACTATTATTTTTGGATCGTTGAAAACGCTTTTTATTTTAGAGATCGGTTACTTCTCAGGACTAGAAAGCTGGTTACCGAGTTTACGCGGAAGAGACACCTAACGGTTCGATCGTGAAAAAATTGAACACGCGTTCGAACTTTGTTTTACTTTTAGCGTACTCATTTTGTTCGTTCCTCCTCGTGCGTGCCTTTCGCTCAAACTCGCGCGTTTCTTATTTCGCGCGAGAAGGACGAACAAATATTTTGCACACTGTAAGATGCGCTCTTGCATCACTCAGAGTGATTTTCGTCGTTGAGTATCTTATCAGGTAATTTCTCTAAGCTCCTCAAACGATGTCCGCGTGTCCCCCTTTCGCCGATTGATACTTTATCGATTTTAGACGCTTCCGCTTAGCGAATCGACAGACTATCTGATTGATTGGCTTTTTTCCCGTATCAGTTGTACCGTTTTACGATGTCGTATCGTTGAATACCTACGTAGTCGTTGATTAGACTGCACACGCCTGGTGCAGGGTTATCTTATGGTACGTTTCGTATTTCACGAGAATCCGAACACGACGCGCCGGTAAATGAACGTTACCGTTGCTACCAAATGAACGTTGCGATTTATTCGTACGTTGGTTCGCTCGTATTTGAGATTCGATGGAATATCAGGACACGGATTCCGACAATCCTGGCCATTCCTCGGAAATTCATGAGAATCCTGTCGCGTTGATCGTATCGGTGTGCCGCACACGCGCGTTGTGTCCACATACCTATCCGGTAGCTTTGAACTTCCATTTAATCATGATTTTATGGAACCATGCTTGAAATGTAGTGGAAGCTTGTTCATTTTGTCAACGAGTTGGCCGGGTCGTATCGCGCAGCGTCGGTTAAAACGAAACGCGAAAAATAGAAAATTCTCTTTGAGAATTCTCGTAGGAGACTGGTCGTTACAATTTATCAACAATATTTTTCGCCGCCATCTATTTCACCGCGTTCGGAGGAATTCTGTAAGCACTGGAATCTAAAAAAGCACGTTCCGTGAAAGCGAGCGTGCTCTGGCCGAAGGCCAGCGCCTCCGAGCTGCCTGTTGAATTTTCCATCGGACGTTAAGGATCTCGTTCCGAATCTCTCGCGGATCGTTCACAATACCAATCGATTCCGAAGAATTCGTACTTTCGTGCGAATAAAACGTACAGAATCAGCGGATAGGCGTATCAAGAACAATCGCGTCTTTGACGAACTACCGATCGCTGTTCGCCGCTAAACTAAGCATCGCCACTACGCCCATTTGTCGTTGTGCGAAGGTTTCGTTGCGAAAAAGTACTCGCTACTATCCATTTCGGACTAACAAATTCGGGATGAAAGGTGAGAGGCGAGGATACGTGCTCGTAAACGCGAGTATGCTCGACGCTTCGTTTGGGAATTTTTAGCGGTCCGTTGCGGTTCATTGCGGTCCATGCGGGGGAAGAGCGAGGCAGGGGAGGCTAGAAAATCGATGGGAACCGAGCGAACCCAATTAGCTTAGAACAAAAGGCTTTCGATGGATTCTCGCCTGGATCGGTAAGGTCGTCGTGAGTCTCGATGAGCCCAGGAAACCCGTCACGGTCCAAGAAGCACCTGCGGGTTAAGCGAATATACATAGATGCGATATCGCGATCGATTACCTTTTTCTCGAGCAGAGATTATAAAACCTTACGTTTGTGCGATTCCTTTGGCAATTGCCGATACGTACGTTCATTGGCAATTTTCCGACCAAGCTTGCTCCTCTTAACGGTCCTTTCTTGTCATTAGTCATATTTGTATGATCATTTGCGTATTACACACGCGTCGTATGTACTTCTCCACCTTCAAATGTCCCACAAATGCGTAAAAATCCGTCTATCCTATTGTGTCAGCTTTACCATCCTTCCCTTTGCTCGGGACCTCGATTGATCGAATCCTCCGGTCAGGGTGGAAAATCGTATTCGAAACACGGTGAATTTTCATCGAGCGTTCCTCCTCTTTCACCGGATAGTCAGCAGGACGGAACTAACTTGTTCCCTCTCCACCCTCCCTCTCTCACTCTCTCTCTTTTTCTCCCTCTGTCTTTCATCCAGCTAACCCATATCGGCTTTCGCTTGAATATCCAGCTGATTCAACTAAAAAAATCGACAGCGCTGTGCCGTGCGACGTTGTTCGTTCGTTCGGGACGAAACGAGCGTCAAGCCAAACTCCTGCAGCGATAGCCGGTTAGAAGATTAACAATATTTGGCGATCGTGTGTCGGAAGGTAGAGAGTATCGGGTGGAATACGGTCGCCGCCGGTGTGGTGCTCCCTTCCGGCTCCGTTACAGTGGTACACGAGTAGCGGATAGCCAAACCAGTCGACTAAATCGACCTTAATTTTCCAAAGGGCGGCTACTGACGATGTATCCCGCATCGAAAATAGAACCGATCTACTTGTTATTCCAGTTATAGTAACTTCCACCACATAGCCATATATATCGTGCGTGTATACGATATATACACGTATATGTATATGTATATCAAGTGTACGTATATGAAGTAGCAACGCTGATTGATGCGGTGACACTTAGAACGCTACGGGGCGTTCTATTTTTTCTTAAATAGGGATTCATTCCCGGACAAGATGTACACGTTTCTCGATACGGCCAGGTTTAACGTTTAACGGATTTTACGACCGCGTTACGTAGCTTTAACGTGTGAAATCCAGCTTCTTTTATAGCGTTCGGCGTACCTGCACATCTACCGAGCGAATAAACTCTCATTTCTTACCGTGTATAAGCGATTTAAGCTTGTCCATGCATTCGTCGCATTTGCCACACACGACTTATCGGCATCGATACGGCACAAACACTATGAAAAGGAATATACGAGATTTAACACTGGAACTACCGATAGTTAAGACGAAGCTATTTCTACCAAAGCCAGTGAAAACGACTGGTCTTCAAAAAATACCTGATAATAGAATATTTGTATATTTATCGATTTATTACTTTCTTACAGATGCAATTCAATGTTATGTAGTACATCCTTGGTATTATTACTACATCTAGGACCATGATCCCTAAACGAGAGTTAACATATTCGTAAAATCGTAGGACCAGTCATTTTAACTGCTGTGGTATTTCTAGCGTTAGCATCTAGCGATCGATCTGCAATTTTCTTGATAACTGATATCGTCATATCGAAGGAAACGGGGTAAAAATTTACAAAACCTGTGGCAAGTTGTAGAAAACGAGGAAACTGGTTAATTGCGGTTCGATAATCGGATTGCAGCACCCTTTTACACTTTCACAAGTACCGGTCATTTTGACCAATTGGCTATTGGTATAAGTAGCCTCGATACAAAATTATTTTCAGTTTGAATACACGAAGAACAAAATAAAATTCACTATATTACTCTTTTAGTTATCGTTGCGAAAGTCATTACATCATCGCGGAAAGAAAATATAACACGAAGTAGGAATTTTAAAATAAAATTGTAAAACAGTTCTAATGGTAGTTCTGGCGTTAATATCGTCAGGAAATATAAAGAAGGGAAGCACAAAGAAGAAAGGAAGGATGAAAAGAAAGAAAAGAACTTAGGTTTGTTCGATTTTAGGACGCCGTTACATATAACTGAATATCGTTTACTCGCAAACTAACGCGAAGAGGTGTCTATTATTCCGGTAAAATAAACAAAGATTAATAAGACGGCGTAGAAAACGCAATTACGAAGAAACGACGCGGTTCTGAAATACGAAATGCGACTGTATAAGTATTCACGTCGATGTTGGTTCGATATGGTTCATGTGCCCTGCCGTTAAGTGAGCGATAGCCTTTAAGCTTCGAAGAAATGTAGGCTAATCTGGGATTTGTATCGATTTTTCTTCTTTCTTCCTTTTCCTTATTCCTTTCTTTTCGTATTCCACGTGTCCTTTCCGAACATCTTCTCGTGTTTCACACACTTTCCAGTTATAATCCCTGATCCTTTCGTGAAAGTGGATAAAACAGACCAACATGTCGCTATCTTTTTCTCTTTCGCTAACGTACGTGTTTCGTTCTCGCGTTTGACCTCGCATTATCCTTTCGATCGACCTGTCCTCGTCGCTTATCGCACGTAAGGTGGTTACGCTTTACGATCCGCCAATGATTCGCCCTTTGTTCATTATCTTCGGTTCGAACGACGCCTTTGAAACTGCGAATACGCGAATTCCGTTTGATCGCCGGCAATACGATACGCGTAATCGGAAGCTACGCGCACCGAAGTCTAGTCGTCTTGAATCGAAACCTTATTGGTATAGCAACGAAGCCTTGAAATCGAACGATTTGCTCGTTAAAGCTGCGTTAATCACTCACGGGCCGATATAGATGGTTACCGCGCGTTACATCACTGGTAAATAAATGTTATATCGGAAATGTACTTTGGATCGTCTCCCAAGATCCGACAAGTTCTCTTTCCTAGACACGCGTTCGTCCTGTTTAAGTCGAAGCTTCGGCTAATATCGAGAGCTTGTTTACGTTGTATGGCCAAGCTTTTAATATACGTGGTATAACGATTCGATAAAGTAGAATTCGTATCCTTCCTCGTTTCATTGAGATCGCCGATAATCGGGACAAAAAAATCTACTTTGAACGTTTATCGAAAGGTTTTTATACAGGCACTTTCTTATTTAACGGACTAACGTAGTAAAAGCGTACAGAGAGAAGAGCTGGTTCGCACTTTGCTTTTGACAAGCCACCGAACGAAATGGATGCTGTTTCAATTGATCGAACATACAGACCTCGAACGCGTTTCCCCATGCAGCACGAGACTCGTCGGTCTGTCGTACTACAAATAGTTGTTAGGTGCTTTGTTAGTCAGAAATAACAACTACAACAAGAACAAGAACAACAACAACAACAACAACAACAACTGGAACAACAGAGAACGATGGAGCGTTCTATGGAAAAATTAATTTCACGACGAAAACTTTTGTTTCAGGGGCTTTGGAAAGCAAGGATACCAATGTCAAGGTAAGAACGTCCGAGGCCTCGACGTGATCGACCTCTTGTCCAGCCACAATTCGTCCCATGGAACAACTTTGGCTGCATTTTGCCGCTTGTGTTTCAGTCTGCAGTTTCGTCGTTCATAAACGATGTCACGAATACGTGACTTTCACGTGCCCTGGCGCCGACAAAGGAGCTGACTCGGACGTGAGTATCGACGAATTGCATATCTCGTTACACACGATTCTTTTCGTTTATTATTCTTCTTTCTCGAAGCAGTTTTATCGCGCCTTTCTCTCTTTCGTCCGAAGCCAAGGACGTTCTAAACGCGCTTCGTTTCGAAAAAAAAAAAAAAAGTAGAAAAATGTCGCAGTCGCGATTTTCACGCGATTCGATTAGCTCGCATACCCCGCACCGTGTTACCTGAACTGCGTATACGATTCGTGGGATCGGAACGAATTTCAAGAATAGCAGAATACGGAAATTCTGGGAGCAAAGAAATGCGCGTGTGTTGCGCGCGGATGTCCACCACGGACTATCGTATTACGCCGAGACAGCTTGCAATTACGTTCCCTATTTCTTTTTCTCTGTCTCTATCTCTGTCTCTCTGTCTTATAACTCTAGCTGGCTCACAATCTCTGTCGTCTAAATACGTGTTAATTAATAGCAGCAGCGTTAAACACGCGTAGAGGACCGAGCATATTGGTAGCCGCTGCGAAAAGTGGCGACCGGTTAAGGAAGGTCGTTGCCGGATCGATATCGAGGTCGAGCTTTCCGTCGACCAAACGCGCGCGGATCGTATTTTTACAGTGTAATCGATTCGATGGATTCCGTATTTTAGCAGCTAATGAAATTCGTTCTATCGAACAAAATTCGCGTTACCTAAACTTACTTATATCTAATAATAATAAGATGAAAGAAAGAAAGAAAGAAAGAAAGAAAGAAATAGGCGTTTTACGTTACGCGTTGATAGAAACTGTAGATGAATTTATCTCGCGTTTAAATACATACGCCGACGTAATTGGAAGAAATGGACCAGAACGTAATTGCTTACGCGTGTCGAGAAGAAGAGGAAGAAAGAGAGAAGGGTAACGAGCTAAAACGAATCGTCTAATAAGCCAATAAATAAAGCCGTAACGGGACAATTAAAAGAACAAGGATGATCCTCGGCTGGAGCAAATAGGGAAAGGACACCCGGGGCTAAGAGCTATATATTTCTCCACGTTTTCTCGCACCGCGCACGATTGGCCTAAGCGTTTACTGCGCTTCGTTTAACCACGCTTGTAACACGGAATAATTATGCGGACGACTATAAGGAAATTCGTTGGCCCGGATCGTCTAAACGGGAACAACGCTCCCGACTCGTTGCGAGATCGCAACAAGCGAATCGGAAAATTCGCCGCTCCCGTCATCCTCCTGCGACGCCTTCGAGGGCAATCTGTCGAAGGATCGACGAGTCGCGAACGTTTTTCCAATCACTGCGGAAGGAAATGGTTTTTATTTACATTTGGGTATTCGACTAAAACGATCAATGTCCTAGCGTCTTCCTTGGCCCTGGTGCTGATTTCCTTGTGCTTCTGTGCTTCGAAGATGACTCTTTCTCGAAAGACCTGATCCCCGTACGTCCTTACAGACATCGAATTACGGCACAATTTCCCTGAAGGCGATATCTTTGCTAGCCAAGGAAAACGTACGGTTGATCGATCGATCGGAAACTAAATTTCAAAATTGGCTGCGTTTTCACGTCGGTTAACTGACACGTCCGTGCACGTAGCGGTTACGAGTAACGAGTCATGCCAGGCAGACTAATAATCGAGTTGGCGCTTTCGTAGTTTGAAAGCGAAGCATAACTTGCAGAACTTAATGGACCACAGCTCGGAGGACACAGTGCCGCCTCGTGATAACACGTCACACGGAACCGTGATGTCGCTTGTTCGTTTCAGCTGCGAAACTGGCTCGTTTCGCGGTTACCGCTGCCACCGATTCCGATGTTGTTCCACGCGACGGCTAGACGACCCGTTTCTAACTTGGACCAACGTACATAGCACCGGTTTATTTCGAACGACGTGCTACGCGCCTCTGTCACTAGCGAGCGCGTGCAAGCTTCGTGGAATGAAAATAAGCGCTGGAACAGATGTTTCGAAACGAACGTGTCGCTGTCACGTGATCGTTCTCTTCGATATCATTGCAATTACGTGCCCGTGGAAGGCCGAGCAACGAGTTTATTCGCTGATCAGGGAAATCGATTGCCACCGATATCTGTTATATCCTTTCTATTCGATCTCGATCCTGATTTTCATTCCGATCCCGATTACGATCCTGGTTGCAATCCCGATCACGATCATGATCCCCTACGCCATGACCCGAGAGTCTGCGTGTGTGTGCACGGTGTAATGGTGTAATAACGCAGGACACGCGGACGAAGCACCAATTCAAGCAACACACCTACAACAGCCCCACCTTCTGTGACCACTGCGGTAGTCTTCTCTATGGTGTCATCCACCAGGGCATGAAGTGCCAAGGTATCATATTAAAAACGAAAAAAGAAAAGAATGGAAAGAAAAAACGAGAACACGCAACCAGTCACACGCACACAGACACACGAAAAGAAAAAGGACACAGACACTATCGCACTTTATACTGACCGTACATTTTGTCTATGGTCCACCGTTTGTTCGTGGTGTTGCTTTATCTTCGTCTTGTTTCCTCTGATCTTCTTCGTGTCTTCTGATCTTCTACTTTTTCTTCTTTTTCTTCTACTCTCTCTCATTTTACTTTCCCTCTTCTTCTTCTTCTTCTTCTTCTTCTTCTTCTTCTTCTACTACTACTACTACTACTATTATCATTGTTTCTTCTTCTTATTCCTCTTCCCGATGTTCGTACTTTGTAAATATTCTTTCGCAAAGCTTATCTCTGCCGCGCAAGAGTTTAACATATTCGTGCGTACGTAGCAGCCTGAACGCTCGCGAATTTCACAGAACAAGTTATCGTCGATGCGCGATGTACCGTCTTCGATCAGTTTTCTCGACCACGCGCGAATTAATTTCTCGTTGGTTTTTCCTGTTTCGGATTTTACGATTCGCGGTAAGTTTTCACGCGGAAACCCTCGAGCGCACCGCAATTTGATCGCTATTTGTCGCCTCCGAACGACTACGTATTCGTCGACACTCGTATCCGCGTACGTTTATCTCTATGTGCGCACAGAAACGTGTACCTATTTACTTTTCACGGGACGGGGATAAAGAAGCGAAGAGAAGAATAGAAGAGAGACAGCGAGATACAGAAGAAAAGAAATGGAAAGCTAGGGGAGAGAGATACACGATGTACATACGTAACAGAGGATACGATTCGACTTTGGTTTACTTTTCTGTCCGCTTCTTTCTTTCCAGTTTCCGCTCTCTGTTTCCCTCGCTCCTTTGCTCTCCTCGCGATCGTCGTGGTGACCGATCTGGCGATGGGACAAAAATCAGTTTAACAAAATCTCATCTCAAGCTCGTTTCGTTAACGCGCAATCGAAAAACTATGAAAATATGGAAACGTGGAAACGACGTAGGTACATACCCATCGCTAGACGAATCCTGTCTTTTTCACACACGACTTGTCTTTTCTCTTTTGAAATTTAATGTGTGCGCGTGAAACGTTTCCTTCCCACTTACACCTTTAAACCTTTTCACACTTCTCCTCGTTCTACTTTTCACGATGTGTGTGTGTGCACAGACTTTGATGTTCGTATACATATGTATAATAGTTACACGCAATATTTAGCTTGGCCTTTTAGACGTCGAAGCTTGATATTTGCGTTACTTTGTTACATCTACGATCTTCTCTCATAGTTGTCGGTGTTTCTCGAGATAGGCAAAATTGTGAATTCGAGGATGACGCGACCACTTTGAATGCACGAAGATCGCAAAGAACGCGCGATAGAAATAGCGGAAAGTAATAGTTTTCGAGCCGGCCGCCGCGCCAGGTTGCTCGTAAAATTTCGAGTAGAATCGGATATTAGCCAGCAACGAGAAAGAACGAACGATAATATTAATTATGGTTTAGACGATAGAAAGGGAACGCGCGATTTCCATCATGCTGTGAATAACATCTTCGACTCTAAGCTTCTTCCGAATAAAGGCGATCTTCGATCCTGTACAATATTATACATATGATATATATTACATTATACTTGTTATACTTTTGTAAATAACTCTTCTATTTTGTACAGATTGTCTATGCATTCTGTGTCTTTCCGCTTCTACGTGTTTTTTTCGGATAATCTGATGTCCAGCACAATTTATACGTTGATCTATGCCGCATCATGTGTCACCGCAATTCGTTTTCTATAATGTATATACGTGTGATTTCTGTGGCGCGTCTCGGTACCTCTTTTCCCTTACGTCCCTTTCCGCGAGATACACGCGAAATCGGACAAATCGAGACTCCTTTCCACCGTGTAATTTCCACTTTTCTACTTTATCGGCGAGCCATGCGTAGAAATAACGAGAGGTTTGCGAACGAAAAGTCGAAAGAAGACTTCCAGGCTCCATGCATAGAGTATAGAACGTGTTTGGCGCCAAGAGAGTGAAAGAGAAAGAGCGTAGTAGGGGGCGGGCTGAATTGGAAGAAGAACGGCGTGGAAACGAATTAAACGCTCGAGACTACCGGGGTCGGGAGAAAAGCCTGGAAAATCGAGGCAAAGGAGCGGGCCGCGTTAGTGCCCGAAAGACGGCAAAGGCCTACTTTGCTGCTCGCTTCCCTCGCTGTTCCTCTTTCCATCTTTCTCTCCGTTAGCTCGATCCCATCTTACTCACGGGCTAGTCCATTTCAGCTCGTCCTAGCCTCCCTTTCACCTCATCAGCCCGACCGACCAAGCGGCCGCCCACCCTCCTACTGGGATTCTTCCATTTTTTCTTTCTCATTGTACGGAAACTAAGAAGAAAAAGAGACAAATTGAATTTCGCGTAGCAAACCATGACCTTAACTGGGTTCCGAGTGAACGTTATCGAGCGACTAGCTGGCTATCTTTATCGCGACAAGGATTCCTTCCCGACAAATAGGTTTACACTGGTGGGAAACGACATTCCTCCCTTCGCTCGAATTGAAAAAGATGTTAAAATCGCTTTTCCGTAAACCATCTCCGATTAAATTTGAGATTAAATCGAGAGAACGGTTGATTCGACCAACCACTGAAACGGACGCAGCAACACCTTTGTACTTTCAATTTCGGCCACCCTTTCTCTTCGTACACTTTGTTCAGCAGCTTCGACCGCAATCCGAACGCGTCTAATCGTAGCGAAAAGCGAGAACCGGGAAACCATATTTTTTTTTTTTTTTTTTTTTGGTCGACGTTTTTTTTTGGTAACGAGCGAGTTGGTCGATGAAATGATCGCCGAATTAGCTTCGAGCGATTAAATTGGTAAACGCGATATAGCAGTTTCGGTCGAGCTATCGGTAGAGACGAAGTAGCGAGGATTCGGCTGGTATCGCTCGAAATCAGAGCATCAGATCACAATGAAGGACCGGGCTTTCCCGGGCCGCTATTTCTTGTTCCCAGATGAGCACCGCACACAAATGGGAGGTTTTCACGTACCTGACGCCAACCTTCTGCGACCACTGCGGCTCGATGCTTCACGGTATCGCGCATCAGGGACTTAAATGTTCAGGTAGTTAACAAACATTCAAATCAAACAAACTCAGTCCGCAATACATTCCACGAAGCGGCTAGATTTCGCACTCGTTTATCTCTTCACGTAGTTATCTTCGGTATAACGTACAAGTTCGCATTCGTCTAGATTCGAGTAGAAACAGCTGCTACCGGCATATCTGCCCTCCGTCGCGTCGCTTGTATCGAGCGGCGCGCCTCTCAATATAATAAACTATGAAAACGCGTTGCGCTGTCTCTCTCTCGGATCCAGCTGGACCGCGATACCCATATATTACAAACTGTGCGATCAATTTTTCAAATCCGTCCTCGATTCTCGATTCAACGATTCAACCCGAACGGAGTAGGTACGACGCTCCTCCGTACGTACTTACCTTCTGTGACTACAAGTCGATCGAATAAATACCCTCGATTATCACGTAAATGTGCGAAATAACGCGATACTCGATAGAGCTTCGCTTCTGCGTCTCACTTTCAGTATCCTTATATTTCCCGATCTTATCCAACTACCATCTCTCCGACCTCGAAATCGTAGTTTAAGAAAATTCTCACTCGTCGGTGATCGCTAACTGCATCTACGATTCAAACGTATCCTTTTCTACGTTTCTTTCGCTGTTCTCGACTCGACTTTGGAAACCTCGGCGATTTCCATCGTTGCTCCGGTTCATGTTAATTTCTAAGATAAGAAAAACATTAGGAAGGTTATCCCCGTGCATGACAAACGTTCTACGTTCCCATCGTATTTTCCTCGTCGCTGTCATCATCGTGCACCTGTTCCATGCTATCTCTCTCTAGTATCTTTCCTTTCCTGTCTCATCTTCGTTGACATCATCGTCGTCGTCATAAGTCCGTTGCTGTCCTCGTTTCCGCTCAGCTATTCCGCTCTTTTGCTACTTCATTCTTCGATTACGATATTTTTCGAGCAGACCAATTGGTTGGTTCGCTGTCAGAACCTTGTTCGTTTCTTCCGACAACCTGCATCCTCGATTTACTTTTCAATTTCTCATAAAGCCTTCTGCGTATATCCGACGTATCGAACTCGTTACATCGATATATCTACATATCATATACATATATATACATAGATAAGTCGCGTTTTCAAGCGAATCTTAAACTGTCTCGCGTGGATCGTGTACGTGGCTCGTAAGATCGACGATCTTCGACCTCCGCTTTGAAACGTCCATAGCCAACGTTTACGATGTTCACGACGTTGGTAGGTACGAATAATTTTCTTACCCTTGGAACATCGTTATCCGTATCTCTGCCTGTTTGTTAAGAAGGAACGCTATCCCGTTCTGCTCGTATCTTCGTTCGATGATTGTCGGTGATACTGCACCCTCATTCGCCGCGAAACGTTACCCGTTCCGTTTAAAGTGGAAGATGGGAACACCTTGCACTTGGTTGTTTGCCTATTAGCTCCTCGCTTGCTTACCCCGTTGCTCTTTTTGCCACATCCTATCGCACAGTTAGGCGAGCTCACCGCCTCCTATACATATACATACATCTATATAAAATACCTTAACAACAGTGTACGTACGGTATTTGTTCGCGATCTTTATACATAGATATTGTATATACGGTACATAATTGTTACACTATTGTACATACGATGCATGCTCGTAATTATCATAATACGTATACGTAGATTTGTCCTTTGCTCATTAGCGAGTAAACATGAACGCAACACCTACCTTTCTTCGTTGATTATGCCACCCTTTGATTGCATATTATTATTTTCAGATCATGCATACCATTCATACGTGTCAACTGCGATATTAGATTTTCCAATATACTACTATATGTGTATACAGATACATATGTACATACGTATCTATGTATGTGTACTCGCGCGTGTCACAACTTTCCTTCGTATCCTTCGATGGAATTTCGTTAAATGGTAACACTTTGTTCCCTTCTGGTTTCTCTGTGATGCTTGGTATGCGCACGGGAGAACATATCTATGTACATATGTTTCACGATCGCTGTCTTTTCTTTCCTTTACGCGCTATCGATACCGATGCGAACGCGTAGATATCGATTTCCAACGATAATTACCTGTTCGATATAGATCTTGTGTATATTATGCCAGATCACGTGGTTTGTCATAATGGCAGCTTCTCGTTGTACTCCACTTCTCGCAGTCAGGATTACGAGGTGTTATCGACCGATCGATGCGCGAATCGCGTGACAAGAAAATCTCGTAAACGAAACCAAAGAGAAATAACGAACGAAGAAATGCCTGTAACTGCGTTTACCAGCAGTCGATAACGTCCTCGTAATTCGTACAAACTCCCTTTGTATTACGATTTATGCACGAACCTCCGTCGATCGAGCATGTCATTCGGACGGTTGTTCGTTTAAGTTCCGCGCGTGTGCACTTTCGACTGCAGCCGCGATCGCGCGTCTCGAATCGTCTTTCCATCGAGGAAAGATGAGAAAAACGGACCGAACCAGCTTCGATCGCGTGTAACGTTCGAGTAGCGTAATCGATAAGAAAGTTCAGAAAAATGAACGAACGAAAAAGACAGAGAGAAGGAGACGGTCGACAGCTGCAGTTTCGATGGCTAATGAAACGCGTAATGAACCGCGCCCCTATTCTGCATCCTGCTGCTCGAACCAAGACTTTCAGACAAAATATGCCGAGAAACCGTACGAAAGAAAAGAAGTAAATGAATAATACGAAAAAGAAAAGAAAAAAAAACAGAAAATATACGAGATTACCGGTCTGGCTGCAACGTAAACGTGCCAGCGAGTATCGGACAACGATTATAATCGATCATGATCTAATAACGTAGCATGCGACATGAACGTACACAAGAGATGCGAGGAGAGCGTGCCGAATCTTTGCGGATGCGATCACACCGAGAGACGTGGTCGTATGTTGTTGCACATCTCATGTTCCGGAAACAAGCTCACCGTCGAAGGTACGTTTACCTTTCGCTTTGCTGCTCTCGATTTTCCCTACGACGATTTCCCTCTTCGTTGTACGAGCGAACAACGGAGAAGAAAAGAGAAAGGATTTGCAAACGTAACGTGCCATGCATCTTTCGTATTTTATAATTATATCTTCTATAATGCAAGTGGAACGAAAGTTGTCTCTAGTTTAACCCCTTAACCTACGATTTACGTTCGAGAATTTTGGGCCGAAAACGTCAACAAGCTCGCGCAGCCTTCGAGCCATTCGCACGACTCGTGTAGTACGTACTACGCGCGCGGGCTATGCCCGTGATATTTACGTTCGGTCCGATCACCGACTACGGGCTATGCCCGTAGTTGTAGGTTAAGGGGTTAAAGGGATGTCCTGAATTAGAATGTTCTAAAACAGCGTCTTTTTGTGATTTTTTTTAGAAGGGAAAGAAAGAGACGAGGTTATTGAATTTTGAGGTATGGTTTTATATATATTTAACGAATACAAACAATTTTTTTAAAGTAAAAAAATAAAATTATAACAAATTTCTAAGACTATTTCATGGGCTGCAGTCTTCGATCGGAATGGAAGATCCACCTCGTAATTCCTGACTGAAAGAAAAGACCAAAAAAGGATTAAATTATTATATATCTTTCTTCTGGGTGAACTAAACAATGGCAGAAAACAATGTGAAATTAAAAATTTTGGTGGGTTTAGAAAAAATGCGTTAAAAAAATAATAAACTTTAAGGTGCTATAACAATTATTTAAATAAACTTTTTGAAAAGCTTTTTTAGTTCACCCAGAAGAAAAATATACAATAATTTAATCCTTTTACGGTTTTCTCTTTCAGTCAAGAATTAAGAGGAGGATCTTTCACGCCGATTGAAGACTGCAGCCCATGAAATAGGCTTAGAAATCAGGTACAATTTCCTTTGTTACTTTAAACAAAATTTTTTGTACTCGTTAAATATATATAAAACCATACCTCAAAATTCAATAACTTCATTCCTTCCTTTCCCTCCAAAAAAAAAAAAAAAGAAAATCGTAAAAAGACGCTATTTTAGAATATTCTAATTCAAAACACCCCTTCAGAGATAGAAAATATATTTTTCAAAAACCGCGACCAATCATCGCCGATTGCGATGGACCAAAAATTGCGACGAATGCAAAAGCGCGACTATTCCTGTTGTGCATATTACGCGCGACAATCGTCTTTGTTCGACGCACGTACATAGATTTGCAACTTGAGCAACCACAGCTGTGTAGCACGGTTCGCCTATAAAATGGATTTAGTCTTTTTACACCATCCTGCGATAATTACCATTAAAAATACCCTTGTAATCGATTTATCGATTCTTTCGTCAAACGGCTGGCTCTGCAAGAGATGAAATAGGGCCCCGGAGCGACGCGACGCGACCAGCGCAACATCTTTATTATTAGATGATTATTACCGGTCAAATTAAGCTTCTTTCGTCTCAAGGCCGTGATATTAAACGGTCGTTGATTATCGTAAATGAAATTCTACCCTTTCTCCGTTGCTCGTAGAACGGAACAGTCGCGTAGGACGGTTGAAAGCGAGAGCGAAAAGCAAACCAAGCAATGTACCGAACATCAGGAAAATTATCGTAAACTTTGACTGCGATTACAGTGAAACAAGGACGAAATCTGATTCCGATGGATCCAAACGGTTTGTCGGATCCCTACGTCAAGCTGAAGTTGATTCCGGATTCGGACAACGTGAAGAAGAAAACGAAAACGATCAAATCCTCGTTGAATCCCGAGTGGAACGAGACGATCATTTTGTAAGTGACGGTAAAACTCGTTTCCTCTCGAAACGATTTCGAGAGATGTGGTTTTTAATCTCGACGCGAAGAAGATGTGTTTATTGCACGCGAATAGAAGTAAGAACGTAGCTAAAGAACGACCGATTCGATTTTTAGCGATCTGAAACCGGAGGACAAAGACAGACGACTTTTGATCGAAGTTTGGGATTGGGATCGGACGTCGAGGAACGATTTCATGGGTTCGCTGTCGTTCGGCATATCGGAGCTTATCAAAGCGCCTGCCAGCGGATGGTTCAAACTTCTCACGCAAGAAGAAGGAGAATACTACAATGTACCTGTGCCGGAAGAGGGTGTGGATCTTGCCGAGTTGAAGATGAAAGTGCGAGTATGTTTCTTGCTGGGCAATGCCGCGACGACGAGCTTGCGAAAAATGAAAAAAGAACAACGGAGCGACACGTTCCGATAATAAACAATTATTCTGATTTTTTATCCCGTAGAAAACTTCGGTAACGAGGAAAACGACGGCGACTCAGGACAAGGAAGTGCCACACAACATGGGCAAGAGCGACTTAATAAGGGCGAGCGATTTCCACTTCCTGATGGTGCTCGGCAAAGGCAGCTTCGGAAAAGTCAGTCGTTCGTTCCATATGCATAGATATTTAAACAAATAATAATTAATAAAGCGACAAATGCACGTACGTTTGGACCGCGTCATGTACATTACGGGGGTCGTGTTTAAGGTGATGTTGGCGGAAAGGAAAGGAACCGACGAACTATACGCCATCAAGATCTTGAAGAAAGACATCATAATACAGGACGACGACGTAGAATGTACTATGGTCGAAAAACGCGTTTTGGCGTTGTCAAGTAAACCACCGTTTTTGGTGCAACTACACTCTTGCTTCCAAACCATGGACCGACTGTATTTCGTGATGGAATACGTAAACGGTGGCGACTTGATGTACCAGATACAGCAGTGTGGCAAGTTCAAAGAGCCCGTCGCAGTGTAAGTCTCGATCGTCGAAGAAACTCGCGCGCTATTCACGCGGTAGCGATCGTTCGCCTTAACGACCATACTCTTATCGTTCGTAGATTCTACTCATCCGAAATAGCGATCGGTCTGTTCTTTCTTCATGGCCGAGGTATCGTGTACCGAGATCTGAAGCTGGACAACGTCTTGCTGGATCAAGACGGCCATATCAAGATCGCGGACTTTGGAATGTGCAAAGAAGGTATCAACGGAGACAAGACTACCAAGACGTTCTGCGGAACACCCGATTACATCGCACCGGAAGTTAGTGTTTCGCTTCTTCCTGACCAAAGCTATCGCAACATATACAGCATACTATATATATATATACTATACGTACATCGCATATATACGAGGATACGCGACTCGTATCGATTCGTTTGCTCGTTTATTGCAGATTATATTGTATCAACCATACGGAAAGTCGGTTGATTGGTGGGCATACGGCGTACTGTTGTACGAAATGTTGGTTGGTCAGCCGCCGTTCGACGGAGAAGACGAAGAGGAACTGTTCGCCGCGATTACGGAGCATAACGTTAGCTACCCAAAGAGTTTATCGAAGGAGGCCAGAGAAATTTGTAAAGCGGTAAGCGTTGGCCCATTGGTCGACGATTTAGTGGTTTAACCGCGATTAAATTATCAATTTCGACCTTGGTTTTTCAGTTCCTCACCAAGAATCCGGTGAAGAGACTCGGTTGCGGACTACGCGGAGAGGAAGACGTCCGCAGCCACGCGTTCTTCCGACGGATCGATTGGGAGAAGATAGAAAATCGGGAGGTGCAACCGCCGTTCAAACCAAAAATCGTGAGTATGTCGCGTACAAACGGCGCGAAGGCAAACGGTATGAAAGATGAATAACGCGTGAACGTTTGCCCGTAGAAACATCGCAAGGACGTGAGCAACTTTGATAAACAGTTCACCTCGGAGAAGACAGATTTAACGCCCACGGACAAATTATTTATGATGAACCTGGATCAAACGGAGTTTATGGGTTTCTCGTTTCTCAATCCAGAATTCGTGCAACACGTTTAAATCGATAGAATATTTAAGTCACTGGATAGTTTTAATCTCTCCATTTCCTTCGACGTTCATCTTCCGACTCTTTGCTACTCAGGGCTTTCACCGTCATTTCTCCCTTCTCTCAATGTCTCTCTCCCTTCCGTCCTTTTCCTCGCGTCCAATCACTTCCTCTTTTCGATCATTCTCTGTTGCAAATGCAACCCGAAACTTTTCATCTTGTATCTTTAAAATAAAGATCGGGGTAGTCTGAGACGTCTGGTCGCTCGTATCGCGTTAGTATCGTGAAAACTTACAGGACCGGCGTGAATAATGGATTCGTCGAACGAATCTGAGATCGTAAGAAAAAGAAGGAAAATAAACTACAATCATTCGCTGAGGAAACATCGTGCTTCCTCTTGCGCTTTTACCAAGAATCGAGGATATTTCCTAATTACGATACTCGTTCTTCTCTCTCCCTTTCCCTGCCCTATGTACGTTATCGTTATACGTTTACTTCGGTATGTTCTACCGTTGCCTTCCGAAATACACGTACACAGACACAAGAAATACACGCATTTATATATGAACGATGCATACCGAACAAACGAATTATATTCTTACTGTCATATTATCATGGTTATTATTACATAGATAATCTTCTAAAAATAGTCTGAAATTGTTAACGTTATACGTATTGAATTTCCATTCGCGTTTCGTTAACGTTAGATACAATTTTCGTCTCTATGATCTTTACGAGTAGTTAAAGTACGTCTACACATAGTATTCGAATGTTCTCATGCACCGGTTTTATCTCCCATTGAAATTGAAATTTCCTAGCGTTATAAATATTCGATTCATATTATCGTTTCGTATATCTGCACTCGTTTACACTAACACGTATACAACACAGGTACATGCTTACATTTATACACATGTGCCGAAGCAGAATTATTACGCGATACAATCATTCTTGTTTCCTACTGTTAATGAATTATATCGTCGGAGCACGAACCTGACGCGTGTTTTCTTACGAATTCTATTAATTCGTTGCCAGGAACGTGCTCGATGACCACCATATCGGTAATAAGACTTACGATCGTAAAACTAATTTCATACCACGCGAGGGTACGCGGTGAATGTCGGTGATGTTGTTACACGGGTTACATATACAACACATGGTCGGAGCTGCTAAAAGATCGACGATGCGTTTAACGATCGCGAAGAGTACACGGTTGTTTTGCCTGTTCGATCGGACGTTGTTCTTGTCTAGTTTATAACCAATGTCCGTCAGATGTTTGCTGCCGTTTCAACGTTCACCGCGCTCGTTGAACGTTGTCGTTGGTCGAAAGAACGACTCTGCGCCTCGAGCAACGTGTTCGCCACGTGAATAGACCGTTCTAGACAATGAACAGCTGTTCTCGACAGCACACACACCTCGTCTCCTCTGCTTCCTTTCGTTTGTCGATTTCGACTTTGCTCGAGATCATAAAACGAGCAACGCCTCGGTATTCCCTGATGAAACTCTTCTCGTGCCTGAAATCCTCGCTCCAGTGATATACGTCTTTTCTATCGAACTTGTTTCGGCTCGCGTCATCGAGGACGAGAACGATCCGACGTAAAGGGAACGGACGAATATCTCGCGTAGAACGTCGCATGGAACAAGAAGAAACACGAGAATTCGCTGAGAATCGTTCGAGATCGTGAAACGTTCTCCTCCTCGATTTCTCTTTCTCGGTCGGTTAACGCGCCGACGCTCGATAGTAGGATTAATTATTACTTGTCGATTAACTGCGCGTAATTGTCGTAGATAGATAGATATACACACACATATGCATGCGCGCACCCGCGCGTAAACACACATACACAGAGTTGACTGACTCGTTAACTCGAACGGACATCCCCTTTTTCTTTTTTTTTTTTTTCTATTCGTTTCGCGTTCACGACTCGTCGAGTGACGGTGTAATCGTACAACAACGGAACGTCGAGACAAATAGACGCGTTTGAGTTGGAGCGCGAACTACGAATTGCTGAAATACCTACCGTTTAGGTATTTTACTTGGCATCCTTGAGGACGACGCTCACTCGCCGAGAACCACGTGTATACGCTAAAAACTCGTATCTTTTCGCTGCGCTTGAACGTTCCACGCGGTCGATCTTTCGTTTATCGTCACATTCGACGTAGCACGAATGACGAAGGTAGTTTAGTTTACCAAGAATTGCTATACGCGGAGGTACAGATATTTGTAGCTCGAGATGCTCAAGTCGCGAGTTTGCAGATCGTTTGATCGTTGAAAATGTTAAAAGATGAATACGCTAGTGGTTCAGCTAGATCCGTCAAAACGTTGAAACTTGGATAGCTTATCATATAATAAATCATCCAATAAACTTGGATAATCCTGTATCATCTTGGTCGTTCAACAACGAAAAGATACGAGTTTACAAGTTTGGAAAAAGTCGAACATAATAATTACATCTGATTAAGCGTGTTCCAATAAATAAGTAATTATCGTGACGTAGTTCTCGCCCCCTTATTCAGCGGGTGATCCAATCTTGTGCTTCTATCAGCAAATCGGGCGATTTTACGTAATCTCGTCCATATTCCACTGTCGTTGTCTAATTGAATTGGCCGCGTTACCACGGTTCGCTCGTTTATTCGTTAAGGAAACGAGTATTGTTTGATTCCCTGAACAAACGGTTCGTATAATTAATAATAGAACGACGCACGTGCTGCTTCTACCGCGTAGATAAAGTTCACCTTTAATTTACCGAAAAGTCGAAAATAGCCGCGCGTAAATTACGTTCCGAATTCGTTTTACGCCGCAAGATCGATTTCGGAACATTTACGATAATTCTACCGACGAGTCCCATCGAGGTCCTAAATATTCCGGCACGAGGCTACGTAATCTACGCCCGAGATCTATTTTTGTACGAAAAAAAGAAAAAAAGACCAACAAAAAAAAAAAGGAATGAAATTCGACAAAGAATTTGCTCTAAGCGCGATGGCGATTCTTCTTTCTCGTTGCTCGTCGCCGAGAAGGAGATAGTACTTTTTCCCATCACTGTACCGTGACACCTTTCGTAACGCTCTTTTAGCCTCTACGCGACATTCGAACGTTGTTGTCAAAGGAACGTTAACCAAAGATAATCGTCGGATGATTTCGAGAGCCGTAGCCATCGATTAGCGAAGCGTTTAAACAATTCGATTCGCGAAATATATTTCGAAACCGAAATAACGGAGAAACTAGAAATGTAGCGACCGATCGCCCTATAAGTATCGGTACTCAGCGACGTAAGTACTTACATACTTGCGTTTTCGTTGTTTCGTCGAGACTGCGATAGCGTACGTATTTACTTAAATACATACGTAAGCTTCGCTCGACGCTGGTGTTCCAGCGAGGCGACACAGTGATTTCACAATCGTTGTGCCGATTTATCTCTTTTTTGTCCTTCTCTTTCTTTTCTTGTTTTTTCTCCAAAAAAAAAGGAAACAATGAAAAAAGAAGGAAAAAAAATGACGTCTTTCTATCGATTTTTCTTTATCTCGGTTAGGGATAATAGCTGACTGTTTCCTCTCCGATTCTGCTTCTGACCTCCTTTTCTATACCCCTTTTATCCTTCGCACTCTGTTCGCTGTTCTCAATAAACTTACATTTTAAAACTAAGGGATAGAGAACGGTACCGTTTATGCAGTTTTCAGTGCGACGAACAAACATATTCGCGTACCTCGATTTTAACGCGACGATCACCGCTACGTGTCTTTTTTCGCGCGTGAAATTGAAATTAACAACGCTCGAATCTTTGAAGCTTAGGATTCGACCGCGTTCCAGAAATCTTTGCACAAGTAGCGAAACAGTTGGTCGGTAGAGTGGTTAAATCGATAAGGTTTACGAATTTGTTTGTTCGAATACGAAAAATTGACATTAATAAGGAGAAAAGAAGAGGACGGGGATATTCGAAATGTAGCGAATGTAATCCGCGTAGTTCCGGTCACTCTCGAAGTTGTAATTCTGTTCTTTTATCTCGATTACACGTCGTATAACACTATACACACGTTCGCTCGTACACACATATTTTTAAAATGTTTTCTGCATTTATAATGTCGTAATAAAAGTTTCGAATCGTGTCATGAGAAAAATTACTCGTACGTATACTGACAATGAAAACCACTGCGCGTATACGAAAAATTTCGTTTGAACTTACCGCGTATCTGTTGCACCAATCGGAACACGCGCACTGGCAATGGCAGCGCGCTCTTTCGGTCGATGTTGCCGTCCGCAAGAAGACGCCACTTGTCTCGCCACAAGCATCGACGAAAGTTGAACCGTTCGAAACGCGGTAAACGATTCGCTCGTCGAAATTACCAGAAGATTACGAGATCGTGTTGTTTTTGTCATTGTTGTGTCATTGTCGACCTCGTCGTCGTTGATATTTCGTACGACGATACGCACCTCGGTCGTATTCGGCGTCGCGATGTACTACCGGTGTACGATTTCCTCGCTGTGTTTCGCGTCCTCGACCATCGTGTCTCGCACAGCACGTCGATCTTTGCTTTCTAAATCGTTTTCCCGGCTAACGAGAGTTTCAACGATGTAAATCGTTCGCACGTTCCCATCGGGGTCTCACCCACGTATCAAATACGCGCGATATCCGTTCGTCGCGTGTGTTTTATTCTGTCTTACGCGAAATTGGTTTTCGTTTAAAATACGGTGATACGATCCTCGAAAGACGTGAATCTGCGCGCGCGCCATTGCTGCCAGCTGCTGAATGAAAGGATCGCGCAGCGCGGCAACTCCGAAGGGAACGACCAGTTGGTGAACATGGTTATGTTTACCGATTACGTATTATTTTCACCTCGAACATTCGACTGCGTCTCGAACTCAAGATACGAACCTGAATCGTGGTAAGTGGGCTCGTTTTTCTTCCATTTCTCTCACAGTATGCAATGAAAACGTTGTCAAGTTTACGAATATAACTCATTTATTTCGTTCGTACTCGATGCGTGCCAGAACATCTCTATGCTATAGTCGATACAAATTGGCTAAGGCTTTGGACTATCTCCGGTATATTTGCGACTCTTTCGCGAGACGTTGACGATTATGTCGATATAGTTGAACTTGTAGACGCATATACGTGTCGCTGCGCGTATGCGTACGCACGTGTCTATACTCGAACTATGTACAATTTGGACGCGTAACATAGACGAATAGGAAAAATAGTAGTAGGAGTAGGATGCGAGAGAAAAGTAATAACAAAACGTAGAGGAGGTAATAAAGACGCGAGACAATTGAAGAAAGGTATAGAAATCGCGGTGGGAACACGTCCCGCGAAGAATCGACTCGCTGTTTCGCGAGCCTGGTCCGGGGTATTTATGTACAGTCGACGACGTCTCGTCGAGATCGAACATCTAATCGTAAAAACGTGGACGTTTATATACATACGAAGAAAAGAGAGAAACGACGACGACGACGACGAGGAGGAGAAGGGAAGGCGGAGTAGCGTGAAAGAAAGGATGGAAAGTAGGAGTGGTATCGCGGTTTTACGCGATGTCGGCTTAAATCTACGAATATCGAGGATTTAACGAATGCCGGGACGTAGACGATATGCCGCGAGCCTGCTCATCGGCCGAAATACTGCACGGTGCTTCGGAATCGTCCGAGCTCGATAGGATTCGCGATCGGATGAGGAGAGGGAAGGAAGACGTCGTGTACTCGCGAGGACGAAGGAGGGCGATCGTCGACGGGACGCGGGTGTACAGTAGTTGTACGATGGTGCGCGATGCGTTTGCTCGTCTGCGGTGCGAATCGATCGGTTCGTCGCGGCTAACAAACGCGGTGACTAGCTGAGAATTTCGCGGAGCGATCGCTCGCGAATCCGGCAAACGCGGACAGAGACCGAGAGGAGAGGAGGCGCGAACGATCGTTTCTTCGCGGTCGGGACGTCGATCGCCTCGGACACCTTTCTCTCTCTTTCTCTCTCTCTCTCTCTCTTTCTCTCTTTTTCTCGAGACTCGAAGCTCGACGCTCGAGAGAAAGGACAAGGAGGGGACGTACGCATGGATCAAGGAAAACGTGGACCGAGAGATGGGCCAGATCCCGAGAACTGGTCCCAACCGGTTCGACATCTGGTCGATTTTCGCCAGTGTGGCAATTGAATGCCCAGCCTTTTGCACTCGTGCGCGTATGCGGTGAACGATTCGCAGTAGCAGTTCTCGGTCGGGCATTCGCACATGTCCTGTAGACAAGCCTTGTAGTACATGGTCGGGTTCACCTTCTTGTGACAAGCGTCAAAGATCTGCGACCTCAGCCTGTTGCATAACCTGCGCGACACACGTCCATGTTGTTACATTTGCTGGCTACTGTCGGACGCGTAAAATCCAAATAGCCAAAGAGAGTACGACGGATAGATCGAACGTCACCGTACCTGTGATCTTTTCGTCCTCTGCAACGTTTGGCCCGATCAGGGCTCACGCTCGGCTTTGGCCTCACGCAGCTCCTTTTGGCCCCCACTAGCCAAGATTGACCGAACGGTTGAGGATCTTGCAACAGTTTGCCCCTTCGATTGGTAAAATCGTCCTTTGGTAGGGAATTGAAGTTGCCGCAAAGACCACAGAGCCGTCCCCTGTACGAAGTCGGCGCCGATACTTCGAGGAAACTGATCCCATCCCACAGAACCTTGATTCCGATCTGCGTGCTCACGATTATGCTGTCCGTCGTGCGATTCACGTCCAGTCGGTTCGCCATGCGATACGGTATCTCCACCTTCTTCCCGTTTACCTTCACTCGCATCTTCTGCCCGAGATTCACCTTCAAGTCGCCTACCTACGACCACCACCGCGGATAGAGAGACTCGAGACGAGAGTGAGCTCGATCGATCGATCGGCGCGCACATCTCCGTCGCTCACCTTGATCGCGATCGTTTTCGTCCATGCGGAGAACCTGGTCGACCTGGCGTCGTTCGTCACTCGAACGCTAAACGTGTGTCCCGAGCAATCGCTGGCCAGCTGGTACTTGCAAGATCCCTTGAAGCTATAAAACTTGCCATCGAACGTACGATAGTGCGGATCCCCGAAAACGGTGCACACTCCGTCACCTGCGAACAACGAACGTGCGAAAGACGTGAAGGATCGCGACGACGCGTGGACCCTTGGCGGTGGTGGCGGTGCGCTTACTTTCCACGCAACGAGGACAGCATTGGCCCTCCGGATGTTCCAATCTGGAGTTTGGAGGGCAGGGCAAATTCAACGGTGGACACATCGGCATCGCGCAGCGTACTTTACCTTGCATGCAGGCGCATGCCTTGCACGAGTCAAGCTTCCAACTTTCGCCATCCTGCCTAGGACAAAACAGAACCTTTAATAAATCTTTGAACGAGATCGCGTTGGGTGAACGACGAGCAGCGGATCGATCGAACGATGATGGCTGTACTTCTCGATCGGAATAAATACTCGCCCCGTAAGTTTTGCCAGCGTAGGTGCAAGATCGTCGAACCTCCTCGACCTCGGAACACTGGGGACAGCAACGACCGGGAACAGCGATCTGATGTTCGGCCAGACAGTCGTGTACCGGGCAGGTTTCTCGAACGCAGGAGACGGTGGAATTGGAGCAGCTACATCGCGTACACTGATCCAGGTAGAATTGATTGCCGGAATTGTAGATACCCGTTCCCAACATGCACGCGCCTTTCGGCGGCGACAAGTATCTTCGACTGCCTGTTGACAAAGACGTGCGTGCAAGGCAACATCGACCAGAGGACCGCGCGTATCGCTCCGTCTAACAAATTTGCCCTACCTTTGCAACGTGGACAACATTCTCCGGAATCGTGAACTATCTTGGAGCCGGGACAATGTAGCACCGGACAGGCCTGTTTCGCGCACGTTAATCGACCGCCAGCGTTGCATCTGCAAGTAACGCAGGGATCTTCGGTGGTGGTCACCGATCTGTCTGCCGTCACCAGCTGTCCGTTTACGTTGCACCCTACGAAAGAAGCGATCTCGCGTGCAGTCCAACACACGGAACAGTCACCGATCGTCCAGCTTGCTGACGTACTCACCTGCGCACACCGGGCAGCATTGGCCGGCCGCAGCCGGAATAGGATTGGCGCAAGGCGTATAGCAGTGCAGTCGAGACTCCGTGATCACTCCGGCTTTGCAAGTGAAGATTCTACATGGGTCGTTCTCCTCGGTCCACTCCGTCTCGGATTCATGATGGACTCCATTCCGCGTACAACCTTCGGCCGATCGAACCGATTAAACTTTCGAAAGGGGAAGAAGCGACGAAGAACGGTGCGATTAATTTCGCAGTGGCAAAATCAGGGCTCGTGCCGAGCGCATTTAACGGAGACGAGAGAAGAGCAGGAGAGGAAGAAGAAGAAGAGGAAACGGACGATAAGAAATCCTCTGGCCTCGATCGAGCAAAGAGTCGGTCCGTGGAGCAACGCAACGCGACGGTTGCCGGTGTAAACAGCCGATCGCGATGCCCAAGTTGCTCGGGTTTATCGGCGTATCAACGCGACGTATCGACGAACAGAAGCGCCTTTGTGCCCTAGGAACAATGCTCCGCCCCGGACATTCCACTCGCGTCGAAACACACACGCTCTCTCGCTCTTTCTCTCTTTTACTCTGTATGAATCCATTTCTCCGAGAGCCGTGCACGATCCAGCTACTCGAACGAGCCACGTCGACTCGTGCAACGAAATTAGACCTGGTCGAACGCATCCGTTTCCGCTTACCTTTACACCTGTGACAGCACTCTTCCTCGCGTGGTTCCAACAACGTGTAACAACCCTCGATGCTGGGGCACTGCTGTTTCCTACACTCGACGAAACCATTCTGCGAAACAGAAGAAACAGCGGATCGTTTAGCGGTAGATGAAAATCGCATGGCGATTCGATTCGATGCCCAAGGTCCAAGATTTCGCCTCCAGCCGCGCGATTATCGTCCAACTCCGGCGTAATTATTTCTCGCGCCTCTTATCGCGCGGCCTATAATTAAACCTTTGTGGTTTATCTGCCGGTTGGATTACGTAAAGCTATTTAACGCGCGGGTCACGGATGGTCTCGTAGCGAGAAGGTCGAGACTCTCGAAAATAATGGAGATTATCGCCGATGAAAGCATCAGACGAGAGTAACGTTCGAGACCGCGAATCCAAGACTCGATCGATCCATCTATCGGTCCATTCGGATCGAGTACGAACCGAACGTACCGAGATAGTCGTCATCGACGTCGTCGTTTCGCCGGCCGTCTCGCTAACATCGCGTTCGCGCCAACGATCGCCACTTATTCGGAAGAATTTCTGCCTTATTCCGATAGGTTCGGATAAACGCGAACGAATTGCGAACGTGGCGTCGTATCGCGTTCAAGATTCTCGTAACGCGCGTGGTTGAACGCTGTCTTCGCGGAGCCCCGTCGTCCTCGTTTACCTTGCACAAACAGTTGAAACATCTGGTATTCGGGATCTTGTCCACGGTGAAATCTTCTCCTTCGATGTCGCATGTTTCTCGGCTTCCTGCAAGCAAAGGCCGTGAACGGCGAATAACAATGCGAACGGTGCGACGCGATCGGTACGCGTCGCGGTCGCCCGATATCGATTACGAGCGCCGATAAATCCGACGTCTGATCGTTGCGCTGCGCTCCGCTCCGCGCCGCGCTGCGCCACATCGTACCGCGATCGAACGACGCTCGTTTCGAGAATCGACCTTCGCCGTTGTTCCACGCTTCCTCGTCGCTCGCGTCGCCTGTGTACCAAACGAGTACCGGAGCGACGCGCTCGGTGATCGCGGTCGTTGAGCGGCGCTCGGCGTCGCGTCGTGGCGGTCGATCGGAATCTCGATTCTCCGTCGTTCTTTCTTACTTACGTGATACACAGCTATCGATATCCAGTGGGATCGATCGTGCGCGCATCGAAGGTCAAATATCTATGGGAGGTCGACGGTTCGTCCGGCCTTTCCCCAGCCGCGTTGTGTTAGGTCAGCGAAGCCATCGTCGCAACGTCCCTCTCGGTTTCCTCGCGCACATATTCCTGCACACTTTAAACAACCTTCCTTTAACATCGTGCGCCCCTAACCTGTTCGCGATTCGCACGGCGATCTATTCGCGAGCGACGATCGCGCATCGCGTTCTCCACGGCGCTTTCCCAACGCGAACACGACTCTCGACGCCGTTTCTTACGCTCTTTTCACACTTGCACCGGTCTTCCGTCTCCGCGCGTCTCCATACCATTTCGTTCGATTCGTCTCGCGCTCTTTCAATTTCGGCGCGCGATAATTCGACGTCGCGCTCTGTTGCTAGTCGCGCGGCTCTCCATCGCGCTTCCCTTCGAACTTCCACTCCGTGGAAAGTGGGAAAAAAGCGGTGAAATCCGTTCCGTCCTGCTGGTAAATCACGCGTTTCCTCTTCCCTTTTCGGTTGTTTTCTTTCTGTTTTTTCTCAAGTGCGCAGGAATGCGTGCGAGAAAGAACGCGGCGGCGTTGGCGTTCGCGCCGTCCGTTTCCTTCGCATTCTCTTTCTCCTCCTACCCCCTTCCCCCTTCCCTCCCCGACTGGCAGTGTCCTCCCCGCGGTCTCTCCTCTCTCTCTCTCTCTCTCTCTCTTTTTCTCTTTCTCTCTCTCGTTTTTCCTTTCGCCGGTTGTTTCTCTTGTTCTCACCCGCGCGCGCGTTTAGTTCCGTTTCGCGAGAAAGCGGCGAACGCGACGACGAAACGAGAAAACGCGAGAGACGTTTCACGGGCGAACGCGTATCGGTGAAAAATGAACGGCGATGGGAATTTTCTTCGGTGTTGCTCTCTTTCGAACGTTCTGTTTTCGGGCGTTTCGAGAAGCATCGTAGGACGAGACGGTTGGAAATGGAAATGGAAAGAGAAAGAAAGGGAACGGCGGAGAGAAGAGGAAAAAGAAAGGAGGAAAAAGAGAGAGATTCGATTCGAGCCAGCTACGAAACGAAGATGGAAACGGACGGACGAACGAGAAGGCTGTTTCGATGGATTCGATCGAAAGTCAAGGCAAACGCGCGGGCGTTCGTTCCTGCGCGATTACGCAACTCGACTCGTCTCGGGCAATCGGTGGAATTTCTCGTCTACCGTGGAGTAACACGGACGGCTGTGCCGTCATTCTCAAACGTTCGGAGACCTGTTTCGCCGCGAGTCGTGATTCGACCCGACCACTTGCGGTGCAAATAGACCGGTAGATAATGGAGACGGACTAAGAATAGAGGCTTTAAAACCCGTTAATAGAGCGTGACCCGCCTCGCGTTCGCGTTCGTTACACTGACTTTCGATCGCGATCGCGATCGCGGTCGGATGGTTACCGCGAACCCGCGAATCGAGCGACACCGCCGCGCCGTTTGTCACAGCGAACTCACCTATTATGCTTTCCGAAGCGCCGCACCGACCGATCGGCGAAACGAAAGCCAGGGCCAGAACTAGGATCAACGGTTTCGACAGCGATCGTCCCGTCCTCATCCTCGACATCGATATCGTTGCGCTGTGCGCGTCGCCTTCGCTTCGGTCTTCCCCTTCGCCGCCGATCACGACGATTTACTAGAAAAGAGAAAGCAAAAGCTTCCGTCAGTGATTGTCGCGTTTCTGCCCAGGGCGACGTTCCACGATTTCCTCGCATTTCGCCAGCAACGACGATCGAAATCGGAGAAACGGACTCGACGAATGGATTTACGGGAAAAAGCGCGCCGGACTGGCGCGCGAATTCGGATCAAGGCTGTGGATAGCGGCGCGCCCCGCCGTGTCGAGTAACCCCCGGAACGCGTCGCTTCGCCTCGCTTCGCATCGCCTCCTCTCCCCTCGCCGCGTCTCGCGAACAAACGCGAAAGAAAAGAAAGGAACGATCGATCGAGAGCGCTTGTTGAGAACGAGTTGCACGATGGTAGAGAGAAACGCGCGCTCGCCATCGTCTATCCAACGATTGTTGTCGTAACCTTCCTGCCGTCGGTATATTTGCGCTAGATCTTCGTATATTTTCACGAGTCACACGCACAACCTACGGAATCTTTCTTCGGAAATCCATAACAGCCGGTTCGTAGTAGTTCCGAGAAACGCGTAGTTACGACCGACCGACTCGTGTCCTCCGTGCAAGCGCGCCGATTCTCGCGAAACGATCGCTCATCCACTCGCGGCCACCACGCGGTCGCTGGATGATCAGCCGCCTGATTCACGGGGGTCGCGCGCCTCGTTCTCGTCGCATCGGCTTCGGATGCCGTCTTCGCTCGGTCCGGGGGCGAGCGTTGTCGACCGAGATTTGCATAGAATCTCGCGCGGCGACGCGACGCCTTCTCCTACGACTGGGAAAAATGCGGCCAAACCTACGATCGTTGCCTTCGAAGCTTAGAAAGTCGAGCGAAATTTTTCCGTCCTCGGTGACACTCGCGATCGCTTCCAACGCGATTTCCATCGAACGCACGCCCGTCTCTTTGTTTTCGCTTTGCCTCCGAATTTTTACTCGCTGCGCCGTTTCTCTCTTCTCCGCGACTCCCCCATTCCCTCGCGTCCTAATGGACGAGACGAGTTCCCTTTATCTGCGATTTAGAAACAGGGGGATAACACCTGATCGGCACGGTTCTTCGGTCGCGTTCACGGAGATATGCCGACGAGGATAAACCGCTAAGGACAAACGAGCCAGCAGCAGGTATTTGGTCGGGTTGTCGCGTCCCACGGACCGAACGTTCCTTTTCGAACGCGATCCTCGAGACCAGATCTTGTTGCCCGATCGAGAACCGACGTTCCAACGTCAAGGAGAAGAGCACGCGGCCAGTGTGCACGTCGCGGAACAGCGTGAAAACTTATTTCGATTACCTACGGTCGCGTTACGTAAACGGCTGTTTCCTCGAGGCAAACGTTTTCACGCGAAAAACCGTGATCCGCGAGACTCGGTCTCGCCAGAGGTTGTCCGAAAGAAACGCGTTATCGCGCAACGTGCCGGTACGTTGCGCGCCGTTCTACCTCGTTTTTTCTTTCGCACGTTCCCCGTGCTTCGCGACCGTACGAACGGTACCCACTTGGCTCGAAAATTGAAACGCGCGTTCGTCTTTTTGCGAATAACTTGCGATCGTCGATCACCGAGTACGGTCGGACAGCCGTGTAGCAGAGAAGGAAAGGAAGGTAAAGAGGAAGAAGGAGAAAGGAGAAGAGAAGAGGAGGTCGACTTTGCTTCGGAGCTTCGTTCTAGAAAAACGCGCGAGATCGTTGGCCGGATCGCTCGGTCGGACGATCGTGTTACGCGCGGCGTACGACGAAACAACGACGACGGCGTTCCAGGGAAAACGCGGATGAGCGAATGGTTCGCGGAACGAGCGGCTACGCGAAGACACCCACGACTCGATCGCGACGACGTCCACGAGGAGCAAACCGTAGGAAAGCGACGAGACGAAACGTCGTCTTCGAAGGTGGAAGACGAACGCGCGCTCGATCGACGATGCGGTGTTCTTACACGATCGGCGAAGAGGCCGGCTCTCGACGAGTAACTGGAGGTAAGTGGCACGAGCTGTCGCGTGCAAGCACGCCGTGGCGGAACGACAACAACGGAACAGGTGCGTGGAACGAGAAGGGCCAGCGCGCGATCCGGCCGCGCGTGCGTCGGTATGCGAGCACCTTGAACGCGCTAGCTCGCCTGCCTCTCTACCTTGTCGTTCGTTGTTTTACGCGTCGGTGCCGGTCGAAGGTAATCGCGAGGGCAGAACGGGGAAATCGGAAGAAAGAAGGAAATCGAAACGGCGGGAACAGCGAAAACGAGAGGAGAAGGAAAGAAAAGAGAAGAAAAGGAAAGACGGACGGGAGAAGGGGAACGAGCCGGCGAGTCTTGGACGATCACGATCAGCGGGACAAAGCGGATCGCGTCACTGGCGACATCTAGCACCGTGTTCTGGGCTGTCAGATGGCTACGCGCCGCCTTCGATCCTGTATCGTGCGCGACCGTTCTCTTCCTCCTCTTCTCTTTAACCCTCCTCGATCGAGCGCAAATTCCACGCGCCACCGTTCGTTCGATTTCGAATGATCGTTCGCGAGCTGGACCGATCGATCGTTCGATTCCGGGCGAACGTCGCGGTTACATGCTCGACGTCACAGGTGTTTGTCGTTTCGTCGCATCGACGTTTCGTTGTTCGCGTCGCATTCGCAGGATCGCGAAACCGGCACGCGCGAACGTATCGGTCGGCAAAGCGCGTTCCACGCGTTCGAAAGTACGAACCACGAAAAATTCGGTGGAATCGGAACGAATCGACTTACCGGAACCGTCGACGTCGACTCGGTCGAAGTATCGCCACGCACCCGTGACACTCGGCGCCGACGCGTCGACGAGGCTACTGTCCGTTGGCCGCGATAAATCGAGACTTGGTACATTTGACGAGCGGGAAAGCCCGAGACGTGTTCGAAACGACGCGCTCTCACTCTCTCTCTCTCTCTCTCTCTCTCTCTCTTTCTTTCTCTTTCTTTCTTTCTCTCTTTCTCTCTGTGGAATCCCTGCAGCAACACTCTTTCGACAAACTTTCGCGTTTGTGCTCGCAACCGCGTACAAAACCGCGCGCGCGCGCGGTGCGTCACAAACGAAAACCACCGTTCGAAGAATCGAAGCGCGCTACTGCGTTCGCGGGGCAACCTCGACTACCAACTACCGACGATTCCGCGTCAGCTGCTCGCCGCAGCTGCACTAAAGTTCCGTTGCGACTTCCACCACCGTGGTTCGTTCGAGCGTGTAACGACTAACGAGGCACCGTAGCTGCGTGTTGGACTAGCCAGAGCGGAGGTACAGCGGGGAAAGGCGACTGGAAATGGCCGAGAGTGGTGGCTACGTCGGAGATGGTCGTCGGGCCAGCGGCGGAGGTGACGGTGTGGCGGCGGTGGCGGTGGTGGCGGTGGTGGAGGAGGTGGCGGCAGAGTAGCAGCGCGGGAAGCTGGAGGAACGAGAGCTTGGGAATCGGGAGAAGGAGGAGAAGAAGGAGGAGAAGGAGGAAGAGGAGGAGGCAGTTGCCTCCGATAGAGAGTGGGTTCGCTCGGAGAACCGGTGAAGAGAACAGCGGAGGAGAAACTGCGAGCGAGGTTTCGACAAAGAGGGGGAGAACGTTCGAACTCGGCCTCTCTCTCTCTCTCTCTCCCTCTCTCTCTCTCTCTCTCTCTCTCTCTCTCTCTCTTCGAAGCATAGGTTAGGAGTTAGGACATCGCCGATTCGATCAGCCGGTAGTTTGACGATTTTTGTACGCGACAAAACGCGATACCCGTCCGATTTCCATCGATTCGGAACGAGTGGACGAGCTTCTCGTACGACGACTACCGATCTCGGGAAGCATTCTCCGACGTAGCGCACGGCGGCAACTCGTTCGATCGTGGTCGCGTTCGCGACTGGTCATACACTAGCGATAAGATAGACGACGGCAGCGGTCGACCGGATTGCGCGAATCGGTGCTGAGAAAGGTAGAAGGAAGACGGATCCGCGAGACGAGGCGAGAGAAGGAAGAAAGACGGAGGAGAAAAAGTTTGGTCGCGTCGCGGAGCACGAACGAGTAGCTACACACCGGCAACGAAACGTACGTTTTATCTTAGGGGCCGGTGGCGAGAAGAGAGGAGAGAAGAGGAGAAGAGAGGCTATCACGCGCGTCCCTATTCGATCGGAATGCTGGAAAATGCCGATTCCTCGGCGCGGCCTACGACGACTCGAGACGACTCGTCCGACCCCGAACTCCGAACGACGAGCAACTCCGCCGACTCGGTGGACCTCCGTTCCCGGTTCTTGGCCGGCCACGTATTCTTTTCGATCGGTGCCGTCGCGTTCGTCAACGGCAACGTCTTCGAAATCCGGCCATTCTATCGACGGTGTTCCAATTCGATAATCGTATCGGCTGCGAGCATTCAATAATACGGCGTTTTTACGAGATATCCGGCAGCGGAATATCGAGGATTTCGCACAAACAGCCTGCTCGCCGACCCGATCGATCCGCGAGCATTAACCTCGATACCATTAACGAGTTTACGATCGATTCGACCCGATGCGAAAGAAACGACGCGCTAGGTATGCACCTCTTCCTTTCTTGTTCCGCGGCAGCTTAGCGAGGACGAAGAGCGGCTCCGATCCTCTCATCGCCTCCCTCTCTTTCCTTCTTTGCTCTCTGCTCCACCGCGTCTCGACGATGCGGAGTATTCCGCGAGCGGATCTTCGTAACGAGAAGTACTACCTACCTTGTTAGCTTTGTTCGTGGAAGCGCGCCCTTGCAACCAGCCACTGTAAGAAAGCTAGACTAGAAGCTTCGTTGCGCGCGACTCCTTATTAAATTCCACTTGGCCATCGCTGAACGTGTAAACGAGGTTCGCGTTAAATATCGTTGCTACTCGTTTCGTTACCTCGCGACATCGCGGTTGAACGCGCGAGTCGATTTTCGCGCGTGTCTCTCTCTCGAAAAAAAAACGCGGAATTAATACTCGATCGCGCTATCTGCGATCGTTGACGCACGCGCCAGCAAGACGAAGGAGGAATCGAAGAACGAAAAATAGAGGAAAGCAGATTGCACGGACAACGGAGGGAAATGGACGAAGGAGAAACGATCGAGAAACGGTCCTGTTTGCAACGAGCGGAACGTCAAACTGCAATCGCGTCATTCGCTTTTGCTTTCTTTCGCGTAACGAGTGCAAGGTCGTGCGAAAACCTCGCTTGGCACGGTCCTCCGATCGAGTATCGCCTCACCACCGTTACGGAGAAATTTCGCCTACTACGTAGGACGCGAAGCTCCTCCGATGACGCGAGGACCGCTCGCTGCTCGTTGCAACGCGAGGGGACGACCACGAAGCCAAAGAGTACCGTTGCTCCGCGATATCTCCTCTTCCACTCGGATCTTACGTTCATTTTTCTCCGCGTAACGGACAGCGTTCGAATCTGTTTGGACTCAGCGTCGGGTTCGTTACGCGATATTGCCGTTGTCGTTGTTGACGCGTCGTCGGTTGCCGCGCGCGTGTCGGTCGCCACAGCTCGTATCCGGTAAGCGCGACGCTTCGCTCGAGCTGCGCCGTGATCCGCTCCACGATAATAACGCGTATCGTATCGTTTCGTATCGTATCGCATCGTATCGTATGATATCGTAAGGTGTGACAGGAGATCGGATCGGATAGGATCGGATCGGATCGGATCGAGTGGAACTCGGATTAACTCGTGCAAGCACATACGTACGTATTGCACGTTCGGAGTACGTAACGTGGGACATGCTCGCGGCAAGGTCGTTTAGGGATATCGCTCGCACGCGAGCCAAACATCTTTCGCGACCTGAAAAGGCAAACCTCGGCCAACGAGTTCGCTTTCGATTCACCGGTCGACCGTTGCTTAACGTTCGCCCAACTTCGGCCGATTTTCTCATCTGGCCGAGTGGCCCTTCCTCCCATCTTCCTCTAAAGCTTATCGCGAGAAAGAAACCACGCCGCGAAAAGACGTGCCAGCCGCGCGCCATAAACGATCGATCGAGAGCATTTGTTTGAATTAGCAAAATAAACGAGCGGCAAACGCTGAACAGACGTTCGCGTGGGAAGCGCCGTTTTCGAAATATCGTAGGCAGCGTCGCGGTCCGCTCGACTACGCGACCACGCGCGGACCGCGAAACGCGAACCATGCGACTCATCTTTCTTCCATCGTAACATTCCGATTCGCGGGATCAACGAAAAGAAACGATTCCTCGAACAGATTCCAGTCACGAAATTTATTTTCTCTTGCGATTCTACGACGCGACGACGTTGCCCGATACGCGCGCGCGTTACGCTACCGGCTATTTTCGGCGAATCAAGCGTACGCAGCCTTCGCGCGCCTAACTACCGCGCGATGTTCGTCGAGCGTTACTCGAAAAACAAAGCCGCGCGCTCGCCTTCGCCACGCTTTTCCTTTCGAACAGATAGCAAGAGTATGCGTTGGAGTACGTTCGACTCTGCCAGAGTTGCAACCCCACGACTCGACCGGAAGCTCGAGTTTTCCGAGAATCGGAAAAACGGACGATAAATGTGCGGAAGTCGAGGGACCCTGTCGTTACTGCGGCCTTTCTTTATCTTTCGGCTCGTCCCTATCTTTCGGCTCGATCGGAACCATCTTCGTCGAATCTCTGAAACCATCGGCCACTCGATCTTCCATTAGGATGATTTACGAGTCGTCGATCGGGCGAAACGTTGCGCGCTGCTTTCTCTCGACCCAGGCCGCCGGACGACCTTCTTGGGCCGCGCGAAATTTTGAAACGCGCCACTAACGTAAAGAGAAATTGCAAGACGAGATACGCGTCGTAACATCGTCAGGTAGTCCGTAGACGAAGAAGAAGGCGCAAACGCATCCTCGACTGGTTAGGTCGGAGTTAAGCGGGGAACGTTGGAACGGGACGATGGACGGCCCACACGGCTGGCCCGCTCAGGGATATCGACCACCGAAAGAGAGGCAATAGGTATTTAGGGTAGGAGTCGGGAACCGAGGTAATTGGTCGGAAGAAGAGCCCTGTGAGAGAATTCTAACCGCGCGCTCCCCTTGCCGCCGTTTAGTCGGTTCGACCGCCTCGTTATCCCTGATTACCGCTCTCACGGAGATTCCGATCCTCTTCGAAAGAACTCCATTGGTGGTCCCAGGGGGGTTCGAGAATTTAGCGAGGTGGGCCGCTTTTAAATCATGCGCCGTGCCGACCAGTCTTTCTTTCTCTCTGTCTCTTACGCTCTACGGCGAAACGCCGCTCGACCCCGATAACCATGGCACGGCGTGGCGCGAAATTCAAAGCGGGCAACGTTCTTTCCGAAGCAGGTTTTCGAGGTCGCCACGCTCGCGACGCAATCTCCAGCGTGAAAAAGGAAGAAGGTTGCGGCGTACGATTCGCGCGTAATCTTGATCGCGTTTCCGGAAACGACCGTATCCTGCTTTAG
Organism: Bombus terrestris; assembly: GCF_910591885.1. Classification (NCBI taxonomy): domain Eukaryota; kingdom Metazoa; phylum Arthropoda; class Insecta; order Hymenoptera; family Apidae; genus Bombus; species Bombus terrestris. Next base: position 2,310,346 of record NC_063279.1, on the reverse strand, counting down.
CCTGGCCGAGCAGAAGGCGGAGAGAGAGCAGAAGCAGGAGGAGGAGATGGAGGAGAAGGAGGATCGCGAAGCGGCAAGAGGACGGGCGTGCGAGGCACGCGAGCGCGCGGGATGCCTAGGCAGAGGGGAAGTCGGAGGAACTCGAGCCGACCGACCGTTCTCGGTCGTCCTGGCGAAGAGGCAAAGAGGCAAAGAGGCAGCTTTTATCGGTATATGGTAAGCTAATTAGCGGCGTTCGCAATCAATCGCTTCCGGAGGCGGTAACGAGTTGTCCGTTCTGCATCGGCCGCCAACCAACGTGCGCGCCGAATTTTCCGTATCGCCATAGTGTTTGCGTATAGAAACGTGTTTTTTTTTCTCTCTCTCTCTCTTTTTTAAGCCAACCAAAATAAGCGGTCGATCGTGAATTACCGTGCGAGAAAGAAATCGCAGTCGTAATCGCATCTCGCGTCGGATCGTTCTTTCTTCCGAGAAGGTCGTCGATTGCCAACTCTCGGACGAGTTTCCGCGTAATCCCCACGGCGCACATAGAACAGAGACACCGCGCGCGTATTACCGTTCTTCCTCTGTTCTCGGCGAACGCCATCGCCAGCTGAGAAACGAAAGACCACGCAACGATCGACGCGATGAAAACCAGCAACAGTGAAGTAACAGAATTGCGATGATTCTCGACTGTCCGTGACTACCGGTACGAACCGAACGACGCGATGCGACGCGACGCGACGCGACTACACGACAGGGAGAAGGCGAAGCGGAAAAGTCCGCGAATCTATTTGTCGCTCGATGTCTCATCGAGGATGCGGTCTTTCCTCTAACGCGTCGCTTCCGACCGCGAACGTTCGTTCCTCGAAACGGCCTCGAACAAAAGCTCGGTTATCGCGATAAAACGCGTCCGCGCTTGTCGCCACATACGAAACGTATCACCGTCGTCGTTGTTCCGAACCGTTTGACGATCAAACTCGTTCGAAACGAACGTTCATCGACCGTGCGAAAGATTTATAGTGGAACGTGGTGCACGCGAGGTCCGATCGCGTTTTATCGCGGATGCATCGGTGCGTGTAACTATCGGAAAATCATCGAACAAAACGTGCATTGTCATCGAATTCCGAGACGAAATGACGAATCTTTCGACTCGCGCGATTCCTTCGTCGACCAACGAGTCGGGAAAGCGGCAGAATCACGGCGCCAGAATGAATCATCGTGGCGTGGCTTGGCGATTCAAGCAACGCGTTTCATCGAGTTTTATCCACTTCTCGAGGATACCGCGGTAGCGTGGCTTGGCTCGCGAATCGCGGCTCGCTGGCCATGAAACTGCGCGAGCAAAGTCGTAATAGGAGCGATCGATCGAGTAAAAACTTTCCACGCCACCGTCTCGATCACCTGTTACAATTAATCCAACAACCGGCTTCCCAAAACGCATTTTTCAGGCGAGTTCGACGGAGAAGTATCGCAGGAGGACGAACGAAAATAAGCAGGAGGACAGCTACTAAGCGGACTCGACGTTGCCGTCGTTCAGCTCGATCTCCGCGATGTCGGATTCCCTGGAGCCTTCGAGCCGTCGAATCGCGTGGGCCAGCCGCGTCTTCAGCTTGTTCACCTCCTTGTTGGACGAGATGGGGGTGAGCGCGTTCCACGTCGACGACGACCGCGTCTCCGAGGTTGCAGGCTTTTTCAAAATGGATTTCAGCAGAGCGACCAGAGCCGCGTCGGCGATTTCTTCCCAGTCCTGTTTCCACACGCCAAGCTTCGTTATGTCTGAATGAACCGTGCGAAACTCGACGTTATCGACGTTGCGAATCACGTTACTTACGAAACGATCGGACGGACGTGGTTCGAAGCCGATCGCTGCCCGCAGTGCCTCGTATTTGTCGTTGGTCGCGTTCGATCGTACCAGCAACAATAACAACTCGACGCTGCATCGAAGCTCGTGGCCGGCTCGTTCTCGTTCCTAAGACAATTCATTTCTTTAATTTACTTATCGATTTAATACTTTGACTGCCACTTTGGTCATATACAATCGGCAACGGTTTCTCCTGTGACGCCACGGTGGTCACTGGTGACCGGTGCGCTTCAACTTCTTACAATTGTAAAAATCGAATGAAAATTGACAATTAGGGCATTTTGAATATAACCGATAAATAGAAGATACTTTGAAAGAAAAAGTGAAAGAACATCGCTAAAAAAGAATGAAATCGGTGCACTGTGTTTGCATCCATATCTTTGAGGAGTAATCTGCGAATATTATTATAAACACAGCTTAGAAAATAATCGTAAATGCTGCTTTATGATTGTATAATTGAAGTTAGAAGTGTGAACATACCTTGCTGTTATATATAGAATGAGCAAATACCGTTTACTAGTATCTTCTACACCTTTCAACAATATATTCCGCACGTTTTGCTTACGACGAAATAACAAATGAGAATGGTCTGTTGAAATAAACGAAGACTTGTTATAATATGTCGCTATCAATTGTTACCAAGGCGCCACGATGGTCACCCGTGACCAACAATAAGATAAACGGTCCATCGGGAAGAACGTTGTCTTACATCGTCAATTTATTATTATTTTGCCATTATATGCTTTGAATAATAAAAATACTCTCAGCGAAACACGTGATTTCGGCGTGGCAGTCAAAGTGTTAACAAGCGACAGAACCCTTAGGATAACGTAAAACCAAGTTACAGCGTTAACAGCTGATGGTGTCAAATAGGATACTGTAATAGCAATAAGACCATTTGCAATCTTTGTAAAGAATATGTATGCGGAAAATGCACGCAGAAGAAAGAATAATTTAAGTTATGTTTGTATTTTATTTATTCTATCACGCTTACTACGCTTATTATTATATTATTATATTATACTTCTTATATTTACCAATGGAAATTTATTTTAATATTCTTGTTAGCAAAGATTTTGGTACTGAATATTTTTCATCGTTGTATTATACTCATTGTTATTATTAAATTTCTTATTATATAGTTTTTATGATCTCAGAACATGGAGTTTCTTCTGTAAGATAATAACAGATCAATAAATATAAAAATATTCCACTATTATATATTTTTTAAAGATCGATCATTTTGACTGGCTTTGGTAAAGATAGCTACGTCTCGAATGTCGGTAGTTCTAGCGTTAACAGCTGATCGAACTTAGCTCTAATAGCAATAATAGCCGAGCGAAAAGTACTGGAAAAAGTAATAACTTTAAGTGACGCACACCGTGCACACAAACGGGAAGTCTCATACAACGATTACCTCGCTTTGCTTTTGTAAATCGCTGGCTAACAGCTGCTGCGACGCGTACACGAGCAGCGTGGAATTCTTAATCGATGCCTGGAACGTTCGAAGCGATTTCTTCGTACTTTATGAATGAAACGTTAAAAACATGCTACCGTTTGATATCTCGAGATATCGCGTTATGCGTTTCACGCGGAAGAAAACACTACTTGATTTCGCCTACTCTATAAATGACGCAGCAGTGGACAAACAAGGAACTACAACCGCTTTAGACGTTACTTTTTCCTTCTCGTTATCTTTTGCTGACCGTATTAATTAACCATGTAAGAAAAACAACGTCTTAAAATGATCGAACGTCGTTACCGAGCGTTACGACGCGGATTTCACAAAACCTTTCACCCTTAACTTCTCTAATAAAAAATGCATAATTTTTCCACGCCCTAAGATAATTTCATGGCTAATAAAAAATTTAGATAAACGCGTTTTGCAAGTACCTTTTCAACAATTACGTCGCGTGTAATAAATTTTCAAATACAAAATACGCGATAATACGTTCCAGCGCGAACAGTATCTTGCCTTTTTTCTTATTTTCGATTACCAAGAAGCTGTGTTCGTTTCGCATTTCGAATTCTGCGTTCGCGTCAACGATTACACCGGAACAAAATCTCTCTGTAAACGAAAGTTCGCTATTTATATGATACACACTTTTTCACGCTTTTTATCGCGAACGGAAGTATTCTAAAATATACAAAATATGTAGATTTTCTGGACCGGAGCTTCTAATTTTAATAGACCGAAGGGCTAAACAGTTCTGACGCACGCCGTGCCGACATCGTACTCGGGATAAACTGTACGGTACTTGACGCTCCGCTCGAGTCATACCCAGGATAAACTGTTAAGGGATTAAAATACTTTACCCGGCTCTGTTATACCATACTTCGAATACGCGCGTCAAATATGGAATCCGGCACGGTGGAATCGCGTGAAATTGCCCGAAAGTATGCAACATAAATTTCCAGTATAAGCAAAAACTTGCCATAACTATGAAAATATTCTTATCGCTTTGAACATGCTCACGCTCGATCAACGTGCCATCATACAGGATCCGACTTCAGTTTTAGAAATCCCCAACCAATTCGTTTACCATCCAGAAATTCTCGGCCTTTTTAAATTATATACTCGAGTTATATGCTCCTGAGATCATCGTTAAAAGAAGGCAACTTTTCCATATCGATCCATACCGAGGTAACTTTGGTAACTTAGCTGTCTTAGCGAGATCGCTGACTTCTTTCATCCGCAAATCAGTAAATTCCTTTAAGGCATCCACAGTATCTTAGATGAAATTGTAAAAAGTCTTATATTGAGTGCCCGTTCTTCTTTAAATTAACTGCAACTTCGTGTATCCGGTAGCAACCGACGCACGCTCGTTAAATGAAATAAGCAAAAAACGAATAAACTTACCGCTCGCGCTTGCGCGAGTTGCTCGAGGAGCGCGAAGATCGTGTCACAAGTGGAATCGAAGAGGAACGGCAATCCGGTATCGGGCAGAGATCGCTCGTTTCTTTCTCTCACGGCTCGCAGCATTTTTCTTTCCACGTTTCTCAGCTGACTCGTCAGCAGACCTATCTCGTTCTATCCTCGGCAATGAATACAACAGCGCATAGTTTCGACGATTCGATGGAAGACGACGTTGGTCGGTTGCCTGGTTACTTACCGTTATTCTGTTAATCTTTTGTCGTGCGGCAAAATGATCGTCTATCCGTTGATGCACCAACCGAATATGATTTTGTCCTATGGTCGTCCCGACGCTTTCCTCGTTTTTGCTCCTCGATCTGTCGATCAGTCGAGAAACGACCAAGGTCGACGATAATCCGTCGTTGGACTGTACCCGATATCGATTTCCGGCATTGCCGGAAGCGACGGTGACCGTGTGGCCAGAATTCAGGTGCCGCAAACCCAGAGCGTTCCACCCTTGTCTTTGCGACTGATCCGCGCTGAATTCTGGACAGACAACGTTCGTGTTCCTGAGCCACGGATCCATAGCGTTAACGTGTAAGAATTTTGGAGAATCATGAACGATAAATTGGTCGTTTTCAATTTTCGGACGAGCCGAGGAAGAAAAGGAAGCGATGAAAAGAAAGCCACAGATTCGGACCGTCGATCGATGGAACGGAATTGAAGACGCGTTTACCGGGGAACAGCTGGGTGAAGGTGAGCAAAGGAGCGCCGCTCTTGATCACGGTTACGAAGGAGGCCGAGCTTTCAGGCGGGCAGCTTCTCAACATCGTCTTCAGAGGCAACTGGCTGGTTCTTCGCACCGATCTTAAGGCACCTGCGTCCGTTCGATAAGTCACGGTCGCTCTGATTTCCGAAGAGATCGCCGGCAAATCCCCGTCCACGTACACCCGGGTCTTCGTCGCGTGTCGCTCGCCTGAAAGTTGAGAATTCGGCTGACGTAGAACGTCCGGACACGAGTGTCTGCGAGTTTGCTTACAGAGATTCGGAAGAGCGTAGAAATCGTCGGCGACGACCAGAGGTTTGCATACGTCGACGCAGACCTGGACGTCGCTGAGGACCGCGTACGAGGACAACTCTATGGTGACGTTGCAGATCGGTTGTAGCTTCGCCTCCACCTCGTTGTCCGTACGATGATCCGACGAATTGGAATCCAGCGACACGTTTATCGATACTATGAGCTCCGCGTCCATTCCTGCGTCGCTGGCGCGATTCTCTGTCGAACGATCGTTGTTCAATGTCACTACGACCGCACGAAACGCGTGGCTGTAGTGTCGTATACGCGCGCATGGTCTCACCGGAATCCTTGCTCTTCCTCGAGAGAGCTCGCAGTTCCGCCAACTCCTGTTCCGCTGCCGTGTAATCGTAACCCCGTGGATGAAGCGGCGGTGCGACGAATAAACTCGGCTCCGAACCTAAGTAGCAAGCTTCCAGTCGACCATCCGCCGACAAAACTACGATCACGCCCTGCAGGTGCTGTAAACATCGCGAGCCACGACGATTGTCATCAAACGCAACAGTGAAATGCAAAATGCGCAGCCCTGTTTTGCGATAAGCGAAACTCGTCTTGGCTTGACTCGGCCCAACTCGGACTCACCTCTAATTGAACTCTGGCAACGGCAACCGGCGCGAAAGGCAGTTGGGCCGACCATTTCAACGTGCTACCCTCGTAAATCATGAGAGTGCTTGTGTCGGCGATTACGAGCACCATCAACTTCCCGTCCGGTTCTGAAAGCATCGTCGTCATAGAGCTGGATCAGTGCGTCTGTGTTTTCCATCGAACCGATAACGCACGAACCGACCTCAACCATCCAGCTAATTACCGATAACGTAAGCTCGAAAGCAGAGCGGCTTGTATTCCAGCCTCTTGGCGTACTTGACCGACGTACAATTGTCCTTTAGACAGTACAGATGTTTCTCGCCGAGAACCACTATGCCAACCTCGAAGCTGCTCAAAGTGACAGCCTCGATGCCGAGAACCGCTTCGCCGATGTTGTACGTCCAATCTGGCTCGAGGCTCGTGGCATTGGCGCGCCGATGCTGCGCGTCGCGCTCCTCCGCGCCGTTCGCGCTCCCCGAGACTCGTTCCGTGCTTCTCGACCACTCCGCCATACTTTGGTACCTACGCAATGGCAACGCAACTCACGCCATATATCTTACTTACTTACTTATTTAATTACGCGTTACGCTCGAGTCGCCAGCGCGACACCGAGTTTTATTAGCGGCCGTGGTCGAGCGGACGACGCGACAACGCATCGAGCAAGCACGTGCCTATGACACTCGAGATACCAGGAGGAGCTGGCGGCGACGAACAGATCGTAGCGCGGAACGTAAATGATCGGCTCGGCCAACAACCGATTCCGCGTCACCTGGCTGAACGCGAACATCTCCTGCTCGTAGAAGAGAAGCGTCCCGTCCAGGCATTGAACGCAGAGAAAGTCTCTGCCGCGAACGCCGCCGAACGGTCCTACCGTCAACGATGCCGGAAATCTCGGCAGCGGATGCTCGTAAGCGATCTTCAGTTCGCACCGATCTCCTGTCAACCAAACGCGATCGTGTAAACTCGATACGAAACTGGGCACTCAGCTGTGGGAGAAACGGAGAAAGGATCGCGCGACTGCCCGATACCATCCGAATATTCGACGTCTACGACTTTACGCCCGGAGGCGTGTTCTTTCGCCGTGTTGCGTCTCTCGTGAAAGCTGTTCCCCGCTCTCGTCTCGCCGAGAACGAAGAACGTCGCGATCTTTTCCAACGCGTTTCGCCGTCGTCGCTTTCGAGACGATTGCGAAACGAGCGCGAGGAACAACGTAGGAGAGGACCAGAGGGGAGTTTGTACTATCGGCAGGCAAACCGTATTCGGTGGATTGGTCGACCAGAGCCACGTTGTACACGGTCAACTTTGATGGCGTCAATACCGCCAAACGTAAATCTTGCGAGCCTCTGCAACCAACGATCGTCGTGAACCTCTCGTAATTCGTAAGGTTTCGTCGACTTTCGACCACCGATACTCACGAGACGAACTTTCCCGCCTTCATATCCACGATGCAATCGTCTAATCGAGTCTCGATCATCAAATCCGTGGACTTGTAGTTGGTCGGTGATTTCGTTTCGTCCACCCATCGCGACGACGGACTGTACATCCTTAGGTAACCGTCGTGACTTCCCACCACGAGGATATCTTGCCTCTCGTTTCCGAACAACGGCGCTGCCAACAGGCTGTGCTTATCGAATGTTTCGTTCGCACCGCACCTCGTTCGCCACCACTCTTTCGTCTTGAACAACGACATCGCTGTCTAAACGCTCGAGGACCAACGAAAATGGTTTACTATCTCGCGGTCGCTTGCCTCGCGTTTCTCTTTTCTACCCTCTATCGGCGTTACTATGGAGCCGCTGCTTCAAAACACCGCGTTCGAGCGGACTTTGTTACGTAACTTAAGTCGACCGACGTGGTTCGATCGCCGCACTCGCGTGCGTCGCTAGCCCATTCGACGCTATCGCCCGACGATCAATCGACCGACCGTTTCGATAACTTTTCCGTGAGAAGGATCGAACGTTTGGATCCTTACGTTTCTTCTCTGTATTCTTTTTTCTTTTTTCAGTTCGCTGACTCGATCGTTTGTATGGATCACGCTCGACGATCGAATCGAATTTGGCGCCACGGGTTCGTTAGTTATCCGCGACGCCGCTAGATAGCGAGACTTACCGGTAGTCGCGCACAGCGCAAGTACACGAAAGCGTCAGCAGTGCCTCTGTAACTTACGTGACAGGTCAGAGGTTTGAATTTTGGAGAAGTCGAAGATTACTCGGTGTTAAGAAAATTAAGACGATATGGAACCCCAAGACGTTTACTACAGCAAAGCGGAATACGTAGAAACGGTAGGAGAAGTCCTAATTGCTATTCGATAACGGTAAAAGAATACGAACGACCTTAACCTCTTTTTCCGTTTCTCTTGATTTTAACGTTTCAGGCATCCGGGAATAAAGTAAGCAGACACACTGTTCTGTGTGGTTCGCAGAATATCGTGTTACACGGTAAGGTGATCGTACAGTCGGATGCTATTATCAGAGGCGATTTGGCCAACGTTAGGACGGGACGTTATTGTATTATCAGCAAGAACGCTATAATAAGGCCACCATTTAAGAAGTTCAGCAGAGGGTTGGTAGTTGGCGACTCGGTGATCGCCGACGCATTAAAGAAACGACGGAAAGTTTACCATCGCCGTAACGACTGATTTCATTTCGTCGTTTCTTCAGCGTTGCCTTCTTTCCTTTGACGATGGGAGATCACGTGTTCGTAGGAGAACGGGCGGTGATTAACGCAGCTATAGTCGGCTCTTACATATACATAGGAAAAAATGCAGTAATCGTACGTATAAGGCATACACGCGTAAACTTTATTTATACGAATCGAAGCAACGGGATAACAGAAAGAGTTAGTGCTTGTTCAACTACGCAGGGGAGAAGGTGCGTCCTGAAAGACTGTTGCTACATCGAGGATGGAGCGGTGGTACCACCGGAGACCGTGGTACCCTCGTTTACCCGTTTCGCCGGCAACCCTGCCAAGTGCGTCGAAGATTTACCCGAGTGCACGCTCGACCTCATGCTGGAATTCACCAAAAATTACTATCAACACTTTTTGCCGTCCAACGTTTAACGGGTTTGTACGCGTATGGAGAATTGCATTTATACGGAAACATGTTAGTATCCGCCACTTATCTCGTACGTTTTCATTGAACCGAATTCACCGAATCCCCGATGGTCGAACGTGTTCCTTGTCGTCGACGATCATCCACGTCCTCCGACACCGATCCATTCTCCGTTTCCTTGCTCGGAAAGCGACGACTCTCCTCGATGAACTCAAACGGATCGGCTTCGCTGCGAGGTGTCGCGTTGTCGTTCGCTGTTTCACCGGGAAATGGCAAGGCGTCTGAAGCGAACCTCTTTACGGCCCGGAGATCGATCAAGCTTCCTTTCCTATGCCAGAGATGTTCCACCGCCAACACAACGAGACTGAGAAGCGCCCCGTAACCCACCGCCACCAACGCGAAATAGCACTCGGTGAGTCCTATGCTGACGAAGCTCGTTTGTCCTTGGCATTTCGGCTTCTTCGTGTACAACCGGCTGTCTTCCCGAGTTTGCAGACCAGTCTCGGCCAACACCAAAGCCCTGAAAACGATTCATTTTATTTTCTACCGTACCACCGCCGTGTATCCGCGCCATCTTACGCATTTTTTACGATCTCCAGATACGGCGATCGAGTTGGAATCACCAGAAGCGGATATAACATGTTCAATATATCGATCTCCGTGATCCCGCACTTCTCTTCCTCCCGATACGTCTCCTGCATTATCTTGTAGAACGCGCCCAGTTCCGAGTGGAACGCGAACAGCTCGTCTTTAACGCGTCGAACCCCTTCTTCGACCGGCAACCACGAGCTGTTGTGACCCTTTGGTTCGATCTTTTCCACTATGGCTTTTCGCAGAGGATCTTGAAAGCTCTGCGAGAAGATCGGCAAACGAACATTGTTACTGGATCGAGTTGGTAAACTGGGTTGGAAGAGGTACGATTCTGCGCGAATTCTCGGTCCCCCTACCTTGAGGTAGTGTCGAACGTGGACCACATCCTGCGCCCCTAATTTTAACGGGCTATAGAACAGGTCGGCGATAGTTCTGATAGAGTCGGTGGTCGATTGAAGCAGAGCGACGATATTGGCCGTGTAAGAGGCGTACAGGTTGAGAGCGGCGAGTAGAAGCATCAAAGTGACGATTCGCGAGGGAACGCGATACGGCTCGTAAGAGTATCCTGCGGGATTGCAGTTCCATTTTACCGACTCATCGGAGAGGGAACGTGAACGAACGAAAGAGAAGACATACAAAATACCGTTCATAATATTGGAACACTCGTAGTAAGCGAGGAAGATAACGATGATTAGGAAATTGTTAAAATATTTAAGAATTATTGCTTTGAAAGTTACGCACAGATATATAGAGCTTCGTAAGATAAAGAAAGAACTCGTATCTCGTTGTACAACGTTATAACAATAATCTGATCGTTTGTCGTAATAGTAATTCTCTTTCTACCTTATTTATTCTTATTTTCTTGTAAATTTTGATTCATGCTAGGTAAACTGTTGTAAACTTTACACGTAATTTACACATTAGAAGGATGAGAACGTACGATACATCGTAAGACTTTTGCGAAACATATGACAAATTTTTACAAAATTTTAATCGCTTAATCATTCGTCTGATAACCTAAGCTAAGATTATCGTATCCCGTAAAAATGCGAATCGCGCGTCACATTGTTCCAGTACTTACGAACGAGAGCGAACTTACCTTGTTGCGCAAAAGCACCCAGCACGACCATGAAATTATCACTGAGCGTTTGTTCGTCTAGATGAAATTGCTGCCAATATGCAGCGCTTTTCGCCGATGCTCCCCGACGATATTCCCATTTGGAGGAAAAGTAGAGCAAGCCAAGTACCAGCAGAAGAAAAACGCCGATCGCTATCCAGACGGATCGTTGAAACGGCAGCGTGAAAATGTTGCTCACGGTCGACAGCAAAGGCGCGCGGAAAATGAATTTCGCTCTGTCGCGATTTAAGCTTGTACATACGTTCATGGAGATGGATGTCACGTCCTTCGTTATCGAACGACACGACTTACTTGGTGCGGGTATAAAGTTGTACATAATCGATTACACCGATACGCTGTTGAATAAGATACGTTCCCGTGCCTCCTATATCGATCTCTCGTCGTTGCAGCATCCCGGTGAGGCCGGTCCACGACCCGTTCTCCTGTCGATATCCCCAGGTGTTGGTCACGCGAAAGTCGATGCTAAATCGATGCGGAAAGAAAAACGCAGCTCGTTAGAACGCATGATCTCATAGGAGCCGAAAAGCTCGTCACAGCGGGAGACATTTCGGCCCCTGTCAGATGCTGGTTGCCATGCAAGAGAAAGGAGAAGCGACGCGGCAGGGGAACGCGAGTGCGACTCACGTTGCATTCGTTCGGCTGGCTATATGCAACATCCAAGGATAGTTGGCCTTCGTAACTGCATCTATATGCTTATTTTCGTAATCTGTTAAGTGGTTGATCGTATCAGGATCCGTCATCTATGGGAATGCAAATGCAAGGCTAATTTATTAGGCGACGATTATCTACGCTCACGAGTTTTCAACTCCGCCAGCGAACGAGCGTTCGACGCGACGCGATGTTACGCTCGTTGTTGCAATTTGGAAAACTCGTTATCTTAATTTCACTTAATCGTTGTTTGCGTGATCCAAAGTGAAATTCATCGCGGCACGTGTTCGCAAATCCACCGCGGATAATTCTTTGTTCGACGACCGCGTGTCAAGAGATACCACGAGACAGGATTTCAGGGGCGTCTGCCGAAGATTCCTTCTTCGTCGCGACGCCGCGTGCAGATTCGCCGCTCGAACGCCACCATCCATCGTCCAGTTTCCTCGATTCTCCGTTATAACTCCGTGATACGGGCTAGGCCTGTAGACGGACGTTATTTCCGCCAAGTTATCTTCGACTCGCAGCTTCGTCGCCACGATCACCTCGCTATCTGGATAAACGGCCATATTCCTGAACGTTTGATCCACGTGCGCCATCGAGTTCCCAGCGATCGTCCCATCTCGAAGCAGCAGCCATCTCATCGGCGCTGAGAACTGGCCGCTCGAGTTTGCCTGCGAATCGGATGGACGCGACGTCGTTAGAGATCGATCGCGATATTTCGCTGCTTTTCGCTTCGAATCTGACGTCACGCACCGCTCGTAAGAGTGGAATCGCGTAGTCGCAATCCAGATCCACCACGTACAAAATTCGATGATCCCAGCCGTCGTGGCGCGTTCGTAGCTCGAATCCCTGGAACTCGCGGTGTATGTCGTGAACCAGACCCTTTCTCGACATCCTTCTGGAAAGCTCGATCGCGCCGTCTACGAACGGGAAGAATCGTCCGATTCATCGATGCGCTCCGTTACCAAACGTTAACGAGATTCGCGCTTTCGCCTTACCTTGGTCGACGCGACAGAGATGCGCCGATACTCTTACAGGTGGAAACAGCACGGTGATCGAGTCGTCGATCAGGTCCACGAACCACGAGTCGAACGCAACCGCTCGTCGAGTACCGGCGAGGATCGCGACGATACCGAGAACTCGAGCGAAAAAGAGCATGATGTCGCTGGAGGAACGAGCGTCGGGAAATACCGCGCGACTGTCCTTCGACGACGTCGGACGTGGGACGACGCTCGCTGTATTTGAAATATTCAAAGGTTTGCGAGGAACCGCCCTATCCGCAAACTACCGGCTTCGAAAATAACGGGCTAGCTGTTTGCATGGATACGTCGTGGATTCTCCGTGCCGTGTTTTCGTCGCGACAGCGGCAATTTGCCGCTTCGTGGAAATTGTCGCGGCAAAGGGTACCCTTGATGCGGCTGATGTAAATCGAGAGGCAGACCATAACGTAACGCGGTTCCTCTTTCCAATCGATAAATCGGTCGGTGGAAGATAACTATCGGCGATCGGCGATTAGACGATTAAGTCGAGACACGATTATCGGGAAGGTTAAAACGAAACGAAAGAGAGCGTCGCGTCGCGTCGGTGCTGCGTTCAAGCGACAAAGTAGGTAGAGACGGACAAAGATGGTGCGACGTAGAAATGAAAGAAAGAGGATGATATGCACGCGGCGGAAGGTTATTAGGCAACTCTCAGAAAGGGGAGATGCGGCGTTGCGCGAGGCTCTCATCGGTGTATCGCGTGACGACTTAGTGATAGACACGTGCGCCGAGCCCACGGAGTAGTTGATATCAGCGGCAGGTCGTTTGTCGACTCGCGGAGGTGGGCTGCCCTCCTACCAAACGCAACGCCGGAGTATGCAATTGCGATGAGCTACGCGTGCTAAGGATTACATCGGATTTACGCAAAACCGGCGCGTCACGAGACCGCTCGTGCCTCTGCGTCAACATCGACGGATCAACATCGACGGATCAACATCGACGGATCAACATCGACGGATCAACATCGGCGAATCAACATTGCGATATTTTCCTCGAATTTTCCTGACCGGTTCCTTCGGATCGTCGCGGCCGCGCGATCACGTGCGCACACCAACGCGCCAAAACACCGAACGGAACGAAAGAGATTGCGGAGTCCTTAAGCTCCGATCGTCGAACGCCGATCCATTAGTTTGTCGACCTATCGGTGGCGAGGTCGAGGCGAACAAGGTAGCGCGAACGCCGCGGGAATCGTTGATTCCCATTAACGTCGAGGTCTCGTTAAGCGAGAGCATTCGAGTCCGTGCTCGGAATAAGTTGTCGTAGAATGGTGCGAGATGACGCATAACCAGGTCGGATTCGTCGACTCGAGACGTTCCGAGGATCGAATCCACCGAATCGCCAGCTTCTTACGAGGTCGGAAGAGCGTGTACTCGGACAATGGTCTAGGCATTTCCAAAGGAAAGGCGATAGCCGACACGTTCGCGCGTAGACGTAGACGCGAAAAGGATCGCATGTGGAATTTTTCGCTCGCGATCGCGCAACGCAGCTTACGTTTATCTACGGTGTCGGCGAAAACAAAAAGATGGATGAGCGGCGCGCGACAGTAAAGTAAGGAGACGGAGGACGGTGGGCGAGGCGCGAAGCGAAGAGAAATCGGAGCGGAGCTGCGAAGCATGGGGGCAAGGGCGGAGAGGAAAAAATTTGGAAGCCTCGGCGGCAGCGGCAAAATTCTTTGATTTCCCGCGGCGATTCGGTTCGGGAGAAACGATATCGGTGCGTGGGGAAGGCGGTGCGTCGGTGGGGTTCGAATCGCGTGTTCTAATTGGTCGCCGTCCATTAGGTGTATACAGCTAAGTGTCGCGAGTTCGGCAGCGTTCTCAACAGTAGCGACGAGACCGAGCGCGCGTCAAGCTTTGCTACAGATCGCTTCCTGCTTACTTTCGTTCATCGACATCAGATCCGAGATCCAGCTATCAAGGACGAGACATCGAACGTGTACGAGCATCTCGTCCTGAACGCCTTCGAACGATACGACGATGTCGACGAACGGTGTCGCCGTGGGCTCGCGCAAGTCCGAGACGAAGAGACCCGCCGAGGTGTTCGAGACGGAAGTGCCCTTGCCGTCCGGTGAGTTTCCTATTCCGGTGATCTTTACCGGGACTTCGCTCTTCGATTGCAATAGGAATTCTCGCCGTTCCTTGTTACACGCCGCAAGAGAAACTCGAGCCACGGACCAACGCGTTTGCTTTACGTAACTAGAAACGCTGTATTTGCATAACCGTTCCTGCTCCCTCGTTATCTCGAATTAAAAAACCAAACCGAGCACCTACGAGTACAGACACCAGTTAAGCTACCGAGAGAACTGGCCAGCGTTGCTCAAACCTATCGTCTATCGCTCGCAGCTCGCACACTCGCGCGCGTTTCTACGCTTTTCCCTCGCTTTCTCCGAAAGTTACCCTCTACGGGGCTGTTGCGCGCTGCCCGTTTACCACGGCCGTTCTTTGTCCGCGACCGACACAATCGGAGACAAAATCCCACGGGTCATGTACCGCCAGTCCTAAACGTGCCACCGTCACGCTATCTCGCGCCATCACCTTGGTGTATTAAGACTTGCGGTGAAATTAGCGATACGGAATACGGGCATTGCGTCGCAATCTTGTACCGCGGCGTGACGGTACGAAGGGGGGACACATGGTACGACTGAAAATAATTTTCCTTCGCTGGAAACGAGATACACGGCGTTTCGCGTTTTATCGCGTTTCGCGGTACTTTTTTTAACACGCGTTTTACGAACGCTCGAACGAACGATTTAACGCGCTCTCGATTCCCCAACGATTCCGACGAGATACTCGAACGATGGCGACCCTACCGCGCGTCGATGATCGATCATAATCGAGCCCATCCATCCTCTCCGAGACATCCGATGATAACGCGCATTCCGTTTTCCAACTTGATCTCTCGTCGAAAACTTCGTCTTCTCGTACGGTGTACCCTTATCGATTGGTTCATCGAAACGAGTTGCGCGCATCGCCGATTTCGTTTCACTTTTTGCCTCGGTCGATTTTCTGCGAAACCAGGAATTTGGAAGAACGCGCGACCAAGACGATCGCTGTCTTGCCGACAACACGTACACACGTATATACACGCGAAAATACGTGACCACTGACGCTGGCCGACTATCGGACCTTCTTTTTCAATTACCGGATGCATAATCGCGAACTAACACGAAACGTCATGGCAACAACGTATTCGAAGAGTCGACGAGCCTCGAAATCTTGTCAACGTCCACCTATCTTATCGACAACAGCGAAAGTCTGTTTTCTTTCTTTCACGACGACGCTCGACAATGTCTTGCCTCGATTCATCGTTTTACGAGAACCTACGCTTTAAAATTCAATCGCCGAGGATAAGGAAAACCGGAATGAACGCGGGGAGAGCGAACGATTGTACCTCGTTCAAACGATTAACGACTCGGAAAAAATGTGACCGTGACGGTGCGCGCGTGGGTGCTTCGTAAATATGTATCAAACAAATTTTTTCGCTCGTAAATCGACCTTGCTTCCAACGATACCGAATCGACTGAAACCCGTTCACCATACGTTTCCTCTTTCGCGACAACAATTCACCAATAACAACTTCTCCGACCTCAAACGCTTTCAAAGTGTGTTTTTCGGAGGAAGACCGTGGAGGGAGGAGGATGAATAAGGAAGAGGAAGAATTTCTCTCGTTTCGATAAAAGTTCTCGTTGGGAGAGAAAACGAGCGTGTCGTACCTCGTCGTTTAGACGCGAACCCTCTCCCACGTCCACTTCTCTTGAATAATGTATTACGCGACTCGTACAACGCTCTCCTCTGTAATCGTCGGTCCTCTATCGCCGTGTTTCCTCGCAGAACGAATGGATAAAGCACGCGTATTCAATAACAAACAGGCAACCAGGCGGAAACGATCGATCGATAGAACACCGCAAATCGTCGCGGAATTCCAACGATACCCGTGGTCCGATCGATCTTTGTCATTGGTAGCGCGTGTACCACGAATTATAATTTCTTGTGTTTTTCTCCTTACCGGTGCGGTGTTCGTTGCTCGATCCACGCGATTTTCCATTACTAGCGAGAATATTGGCAGCCGAATATCGACAGAGCGCAAGTATCCGGGAGTATACACTAACGAGTAAATAATCTACGTAGGTACTAAAGCTATCCATTCACGGAAGCGCGATTCGACGGCAGCGACACGTCGAAAACACGAAAGTAGAAAGTTTCTAATCTGGCACGAGATGGCTGTCCCCTGGAGCGTTCGCGTTCTACCTCGCGTTCACCGGTCAACGTTCCGTGACGTGCGTGTGGATCAGGGCCCGGGTTCTCGGGCAGGGCTCGATGTTCGTCTATCGACCGATATCTCGGTTGCGAATACGTATCAGGAAACGCGTTCATGGAAAAAACGCGGCAGAAACCTTGACACGAATTGTTGGAAAGTTCAAAGAAAGGAAGGGAAAGGTCGATGCGCCCGCGCTCTCGAAGACGGAAATCGTGCCGACCTCTCGGCTCCTGGCAATTTTCGCAAAGCGGACGTATTACTTTCAATTTCGAGTTCCGCCGAAAGCTTCCTGTACAATTACGCTCGCGCGTGCACGGCCTTTCGTTGTTCGCCCGAGGCGGACGCTATTTTCCACTTTACAAAGTGGATAACGCGTTTAGGGGACGAAGCATTTCCTGTAGACACAGACGCGAACGCGCCGTGCCAGTTGACTCGTATCAAGTCGATTCTCGAGCATCGAGAACATCGAACGTCGAAGAAACGGGACGCTCTGTTCGTTTGAAAATTAGCCCGCGATATAGACGCATTGACGTCGACGAAGAAACGGAGCGTCGATAAACAAATGACTGTTTCGAAAGTATCGGACACTCAGAGACCTCTTTGTGTCGAGAACACAAAAACTAGGTACAGATGGGTGCTCAGAATAACTCGTTACCGACCAATCGTTCGGTCGATAATTGGTTGCCAAACACGACCCGTTTTTCTCGCTTGCCTTCTTGTTCGGTTGTCGATAACAAACTTAATTGCGTAACGAGTTCCGATTAAAAGCATTTATGTATGTACATACGTACATGTGTACTTACATAAATGCGTCGAGAGATATTACGTGTATTTCCCAGAAAAAAAGGAAGTTGATACTTTTTTCAAGCACATCATTTCGTTCGAGCTAATCGCGGAAAGAATTACGGCTGATGATCCCTGTAAGATAGCGAGTAACCGTGGAAAATACGAGACGCAATTCGCCACACCGGATTCGTGCGAAATGGACGACTAGTTTATCTCGTACTTGCACGATGCAAAGATTTTTGGCACGCGAGATCCGCGAATCTATCAATAGCAGCCCCTCGCGTATCTTTTATTTTTATACGCGAATTGGCGGCGCGGTTAATACGAACTTTCGAACGTTCCAAACATTCTGGCGTATATCGATGCGAAACGATTTCCGCCTTTGATTTCGAGGAAAACGATCCTAATCGGCATCGTTCCGATAATCCATGATGATGCAATATCGTCTCGCAACAAAATACGAAAGTCATCGACGAAATCGGAATTTGCCGTGTAGTGTTTGCGTTATGTCACGTCACGTATTTGTTCTGACAAACGGAATAAAGCCCTAACCTTGACGCGGTAACCATCAAACGGATGTTTCGTTAAACAAAAGCGACTATCTCACCGATGTGACTCACGATCGACTTCCATGCCGATCTTAATTAGCGGAGGCGGTGAATTCGTCGACGCGAAAACGGACTTTCATTGCTCTTACTCCAAGATCGTAAACGACGTATGACGTGCTACGATTACGCCATTATTAAACAGCGTTGCGATTGGAGAGATAATAAATTCCAAGGGTTGCGCGAGTTGATCCGAAAGATAAGCAGCCAGGCCAGCCAGCGATAATTTTACCGATAATTTTTCCGTTACGTAATATTTGTAGATATTTTCGGACCGAGAATTCCTCGCGGTTCGGGCATAACGAATAAATTTTTCTGTACAAAAATTTTAATAGTCGCGATAACTGCAGTGAGCTCTTGATCTCGTCAATTATCACCGTTTTCTACCAGATCATCGCAGCTCTTTTATGCAGATACACTCAATTGCAGGTTCGACTGCATCAACGTCATAAATGAAATATGCGAAATAGACAATAGTCTTCGCAAACAGATTAGAAATTTCAACTGTTATATCTTCTTCTTCCGTTTTTTCTTACATTTTCTTGTATTTTCCTGTATTTTCTTTTATTATACTATATTTTACGTTTTTGCAAAGCTTTGTATCCGCATATATTTTTGTATAATCTTAATGTTAAAAGGATTTTCCCGTCTATCGTAATAAATTAAGTTAATTTAAATAATCGCGGAATTTCGGAACGGGTGCAAAAGAATAACGCTGAAAAGTAGTACGTTGAATAGTAGGCGGGGCAGGTCGAAGGATGAAACGTGCTCGCAAGGTGATCATCGACAGGAATCGATCGTAAGATCGTCGATAAGATCGAACAGGATTTAAAGATACAGTGTGAAAAGGGACGTGGTTTCGCGCGCGAGCCTTCGATTGGTGGAATCAGGGCAGGAACGCCAGATGGCGCTGTCGCGTCCAATCGAGGAAAGGAATTGCCGAAGCTAGCGCGACGATTGGACGAGAGGTCTCGGTTGCTCGGACGATTCGTTTCGTCAGACCGCACCCCGCGGTTCCCCGCAGTTCACGGTTTCGCATCGAATCAACTAGCACGAGGGAGAAAGAGAGAAAGACGCAGGTGTGTACTCGCTTCTGATCACGGGTTCCTTGTTAATCATCGTTATCGGTCTACAACGAAACCGTCAACCGATTCGCAGCAACGAGAAGCTGATACATTACTGGCGCACAGTGAGTGCTCGATCGCGCCCGTGAAAATCGTTCCCCATCGTCTTTCTCGTCGGCGTGGTTGTGACCGTCGTCGTGTCGTGCAGGCCAGGAGCGCGTGTTTGCCGGACGATCGCGTGCAGAAACGGCGTTCGATTTTTCTCGGCTGGTGCTAAGAAGATAGCGCGAGTCATCGTATCTCTGTTGTGTTGGGAGAAGCAGACAGGCAAGAATACGCCGTTACGTTTCCCTTTGGTTCGCGACAACGTATCTCGTTCACGAGATCCGAGTACGAGAATTTCGCATTCTCCTTTGGCATCTTCGTCAACCGTTGGTGTTCGCGTTGGCGATTTACTCGGTGGTGCATCGGTTCCGTGTGTGATCGCTTGTGCGTAGAACGCGTATCGAGCGTGCAATGAACAACAGCAACGGCACTAACGGCAGATCGAACGGAGAAAACAGGGGACGAAATGGCCACGTGCTTGTGTGGGAGCAATCAGGCTTGGAGGAAGAGGACAGACCTATCAGAAAACGTAAAAGTACGTCGGCCCGGCAAGCGCACGCGCTCACGCGCGTGCATTCCTTCGTTTGCGTAGAATTCTGTGCGATATTCTCGAATTTTTGGATGGCGTTTCCAGATTGAATCCGTCGTCCATGGACCGCAAGGTTCATACGAGTTTGCCATTCGGACGAAACTCCGTTTACCCCGTGAACCGCGCGTCGAACACGTGCTCCCGCCGTCACTCTTCGCTCTCCTCTTCTTTCACTTCGCCAGTCTCGCCCTTTCCTTTTCTTCTCTCTTTCGGTAGCGCGCGCGCACACGTATGCCGTCGCTTCGGAGCTCGCAGCATGACGGGTTCGCTGACGAACACGCGATTTCGCGGGCTCCATTTCTCAATCTTCAATCCCACAATGCGGTTGATATCGAGTGGCGTAAACGTAGTGGCACGCGGTGACCGACCCGGTTTCCGGGCCTGGCAGCGAACTCGTTAAAAAAAGGAAGGGGCCAGAGTCGAACGACCCGATCCGTTCGTCGACCAACGCGCTCCATTTATCTGTGCTCTCGACAGAAATCGTGCGTGGGTATGTAGCAGGTCTCTCTGTCTCCCTTACTCGAACGCGCGCCATCGTACCAATCGCTCGTTTTTCAACTTCTTGCACTCTGTCGTTCCCCGAGAGATGCCGGATGAAAAAAGAACTGAAAGAATCGTCGGGCGAATGGTTAAAGGCAACTTTTTGAAATCGGCATAGAACTTGGTAGTCGCATTCGTGGTCCGCGCCAAAGAACATCAAACGATAAACAGCGAAGTGGCAAAGGTAACGCGCGGTCGCTGATTCTCGGCATCGTTGTTCAATCAGCGATTAAACGGAGACGGAGACGGTTGGTGGGCGGCTGTCTCGTCGAAGCATCACGTGCGTGGTTCGACCGCGCCTCTCCTCCCATTCGCTAATACCATGTTGCTTTACGTCGCAGCGATAGCAATAACGTCTGCACGACTGCGGTGCATGTCGACGAGCTGAAGTTATTTCTACCGAACACGATTGACCACCACGTGCCCGATGGATGCCCGATGAATGCTAACTCGATGCGTTCTTAGGGTAAAATAACGATCGCAAACCGTACGTGAAAACGGTACGATGAAAAACCTTGAAACCGCGAACCGTCTGACTATCTCGATCGATTATCGTGCCGCGGTTGTTTAACCCGCGCGACCACGGGAATTCCTTCTCGGCAAATTACGCTTGACGAGCGACCGACGCGACAACAGACGAAACGTTCAAAGTTCAGACGGCTGTTACCGAAAACTATTCCTATTGCGTACCACATATACATACGTAGGAACAAGCGTATCGTAACGCGGAAGGGTGGGGAGCGCAAAAGCTTCGCGGTTCTCGCTCGTCGACAAATCATCGCGATAATCATCGCGATTGCATTCCGAAAATAAAGCTTACATCGTCCCTCTATTATTAATTCGTGCGTTATCTCGACATCTCGTCGCAAAAACAACGCGATATAAATAACCGAGAAAATCGCGCCTTGCCAAACCGGAGAAAGGACCTATGCAGCGGTGCGCTTTTCCGTCAACGACCGACCAACGCGGTTCTCGATTCTCCCCTCGACCTTGTCCCCTCGCGTGCTCGAAACTGTCGCGTCCTTGGCGTACCTCTGACCGTGGATCGCGAACACGTCGTACAATCTGCCTCCGCCGTCTTTTCTGTGTTCCTTCTTGCCATTCTTATTCTTTCTTTTTTTTTTTCTTCTTTTTTTTTTTCCTTCTTTATCGTATCGAAGGAACGTATTTAGCGCTCCTATTGTATCCGCAAAATTACCGCCGTTTTTCAAGCGTGGTTACGTAATTCGCAGATGTTTGCCGTTAATTAACCAAATATTTTTGGTCCGATCGACGAAAGAATTTTTCAAAAGATTTTGCCTGGCAACGATCGAGACGACGAACGAAACTCGAGCGGCTGAGCGAACCGATTCTATGCGTATGCGTTGTTGGCCGCTTTCGACATCGTGTTATTTATCAGTTAACCCTTCGTCGTCATGGTCATCGTTGGCCCGATCTTTAAATTACCGCGTAACGAACGAACGTTTGCTGTTGCAGCGTTGGTGGGTTCGCGTCACGTAGTGACTTTGATGCTGTTCCTCGGCATGGCGAACGCCTACGTGATGAGGACGAACATGTCCGTGGCGATTGTCGCGATGATCAATCATACCGCCATCGTAAATAAGGAGGAAGAGCCCCTGGTGAACGAATGCGGGATCGTTAATTCCAGCATCACGAGCGTAAGTACGAGGCGCGATGGTCTCGACGTGTGCTGTCCGTAACCGGCTCGCGGTATGCCTCTTATCTAATCGTTGCTTCTCAGGTGTAATTACCGAACAAGCAAAATATCGTTAACCGTATGTGGCGAACAATATCCATCGAATATTCTTTGTTGCGGCAGGACCACGCTGGAAAGAGCAGCGACGGCCAGTTCGTATGGGACAGCACTAAACAGGGCTATTTGCTCAGCTCGTTCTTCTACGGCTACGTCCTCACGCAAATACCGTTCGGAATACTTGCGAAGCGTTACGGATCCAAATACTTTCTCGGTGTCGGCATGCTGATCAATTCGTTGTTTGGACTGCTTGTGCCTATGTCGGCCCGTTTCGGCTACTATTATCTGATGGGCGTTCGCTTCATTCAAGGTCTAGGCGAGGTAAGCGATCTCTAAGGGATCTTTCGATCCTGCGTTCTCCCTCCATGCGCGTACTCGCACGATCGGTCGAACGAAAAAGGATAGAAAAGCCTCTAATGTTTTTAACGTTGAACGCTTTTTGATCGTTCGGGTGTATTTCCTGCCCCTAGGAATGGATTATCCCTATTGCAGGGTCCCATCGTGCCTTGCACGCACGCGATGTTGGCCAAGTGGATACCGCCGAATGAGCGTAGCAGAATGGGAGCGTTTGTATATGCCGGTAAGCTCGTTCGTTTCGACGATATCTTTTCTTCCGCCTGCGTAGCCCTGTCGCACGTCCATCAACACGGTACGATGCTACCTTCTGGGATCTACCGAGCGATTCACCTTCTTCTTCTTTTTCTTCTTCTTCTTCTTCTTCTTATTCTTATTCTTATTCTTATTCTTCTGCCTTCTTTCTTTTTTCTTCCTTTATTAATCTCTCATCTTATTCGAGGTATTCGCTTTCGAATTTGCCGATCGATCTATTCATCGTTCTCCGTATTTTATCTGTAGGAGCGCAGTTTGGCACTGTCATCTCAATGCCATTGAGCGGTATTCTATCCGAATATGGTTTCGATGGCGGTTGGCCGTCGATCTTTTACGTGTTCGGTGCGGTCGGTACCATATGGTGCATTGCTTTCCTGCTGATGGTCTACGAGGACCCGGAAAGCCATCCGCGTATATCCGAGGACGAGAAGAAGTACATTCTGAGCGCTCTGTGGGGTAACGCCGGAGCTTCCGTGAGTATGAAAAAGGGTTAGCTGTGACTCGCGGGTCGTAAGCTCTAGGCAAAGGTGGCTGTCGGCTCTAACGACAACGTTGTTTTCACAGTCTCCACCCGTACCATGGATTTCGATCGTTACTTCGCTACCGTTCTGGGCTATCCTGATAGCGCACATGGGCCAGAACTACGGATACGAGACGTTGATGACTCTGCTGCCGACCTTCATGAAACAGATTCTACACTTTGACATTAAATCGGTAAAGAAACCGGAAAATGGATAGGCGTCGCAACCGTTGTAAACACGAGCGCAAAAAGCAAACTCGTCATCGAGACGATAAACATCGCGTAAATATGTTACAGAACGGCACCGTTTCCTCGCTTCCTTACTTGGCCATGTGGATATTCTCGATGCTGGTGTCTCACGTAGCTGACTGGATGATCTCCAGCGGAAAGTTTAATCACGGGTCCACGCGAAAAATAATCAACAGCATCGGCCAACTGGGACCGGCTATCGCTCTGATAGTCGCTTCGTATACCGGATGCAATTCCTGGTTGACAGTAACTATTCTTACGATCGGTGTAGGCTTGAACGGCGGTATCTATTCCGGATTCAAAGTGAATCATTTGGATATCTCGCCGAGATTCGCCGGCGTTTTGATGTCTTTCACCAACTGTTTGGCCAACCTGGCGGGCTTACTGGCACCGATCACGGCTGGCTATATAATCGTCTCACCGGTAATTATCGGGTTTCGCGAATTCTCACTGGGACGGCGGCAACGAAAGCCTCGAGTGGGAACCTGGTATCCAATGAAATCACGCCTTTTTCTTTTCAGCCGACTCAAGCGAAATGGAGGATCGTGTTTATGATTTCGGCGGGCGTGTATATCGTGTGCGCCTTGTTCTACGCGATATTTAGCTCTGGACAACGACAGCCGTGGGACAATCCGGACAAAGACGAGGACAAAAGCGAGAAAGAAGGCTTGGAGACTGTGAAAACTGTCACAGAAACGCACCATTGACGAGCCAGCGTGCTAGTTGCTTTTTACTTTTATTATCGGGTCCTTCTTCCGCATATTTTTTGTACTTTGTTCTTCGTTCCTGCCACTTTGCCGTTCAACGCGACGGTGTCGCGACATGGTTCGCAGTTGCTCGCCTTCTCCGCGTCTTCGCATCTCGCGCCCTTATATGACTCGACCGTCCATCGTCGAACGTTCGTCGTTATCGTTCGACGAGTGGCCGTTAACACGCACGAAACACGGACATCGCAAACGCTAGACGGAAAACCAGATGCGAGCAAGACGATAGGAACGCGCGGGCATGTATTCCAAGAAAGAAGGATATTCGAACAAACTGCATAGTGATTTGTCACAGCGGCGGTGGATCGTCTGGACGATTAATTCTTTCCTCCGACGCGCGAGCAGCCGTACATTCGCTGTTTGTCCCTTGCTCGTGTGCCAAGTTAAATAGCACGCAAACATTTGTACAGCAAGTAAGTCGAATCGAACGTCACATTTCTATATCAAGTACAGACAAAGTAAATTACGCAGATATATATGTATGCTTGGATACGTACGTACGTACGTACGTACGTGCGTGCGTGCGTGCGTGCGTGCGTGCGTGTACGAGAGAGAGAAAGAGGGAAAGAAAGAATGATAAGCGTGTAAAAAAAAAAAAGAAAAGAAAAAACGAGCGAGCGAAAGATAGAAAATGCAGATAATTTTACATTTTTATAGTATTCATTTTTACTTAACGGAGATTACGTGCCTTAAGACCAAACAGTGTCGAAATAAAGATCAAATCGATGTATTTTTCGAGGCGTCAATTTTTATTACGCGCTAATAGCGGTTATCGACCAGCCAAAATGATCGATTAAAACTTCCGTCCGATTTCTGGATGCACGAGCACAGGCGAATCGCGCGTTTCTCTCTTTCTCGATCGAATATTAATCAGTGGTTCGCGCGATAAAACCCAGCACAAAGTACGATGGCGCGTTCGAGACGGTAACGCGTCCGAATGCCGCTTCTACGAGTAAACGGACAAGTACTATAACAGTATTAAAATTAATATCCTCGCGTTTCTCCCATCTCTGTTTTCGTTCGTTACTTACCATGCGTTATCGCGAGCAACTGCCATTTTATATCGTGCGATTGAAACCGATCGCCAGATATGCGATAAATCGCTTCCCGATTTCGCAAACGTCCGGGAATTTTCAAACCGTCGCGTCGCAGCTAACATAATGCAATACAACAGTGGTTTATAATATAAATATTGTAAATATTTTTACGCATAGGTTTTTATCGAGTTGTAGACGTTAGACAATTTGTTGCTCCTTCTTATTTATGCAACGTGTACAAAGCAGAATGAAAGGATAGGCAGAAAGTGAAAAAGACAGAGAACGAAAGAGAGCGAGCGTGAGAGAGAAAAAGTAGCCGTTAAGTATGCTAAAAAAGAAAAAAAAAAAAAGGAAACATTCAAAGGAATTATATCTTCGTAGCAGAATGCATTTTCTTTTTCTAATTATTATTGTTGTTACTATTATTATTATTATTATTATTATTATTATTATTATTATTATTATTATTATTATTATTATTATTGTTGCTGTTTATTGTTGGTATTATTATTATTATTATAATTATAGTTAGTAATAGCAATAGTATCGTAATTATCGTCATCGTCGCTAAGATGTAGTCGTGAGTGCAGAATCATCGTATGACACATCAACGCCAAAGAAACGTGTACGCCTTTGTTTCGTTTCTCTTCCTTTTTACCCCCGTACATGCAGGCGTTGTTACGGGTGTATACGAATATACTTTATCGAACGACCGCTTCGTCGTAATTCGCACGAGCTTAGCCCGTTATGTAGTACGCGCAACGACACTCAAACAGGTATACACACATACCCTCGCGTTCAAGCGGACGTTTACAAAAAGCTCCCCTGCTCGGGACGTTAAACCTCTGAAACGATGTCGCTCCCGAGCGGAAATTTTTCAAATTTCTAATTACTTACCGTTCGTTATCGCGTATATCTTTTTGCTCGACCGTGTCCGGAGCGAGCGTATCGCCGATACCTCTGATCGCGTAAACAGGGATCACGGCGGATCAGTCTGAAGTACCTGCGTTTTTCTGTGATCGTCTATCTAAAAATGTATCTTCGACGACTTTCCCCAAGGTTACTACCTCGCTAATTTCTTGGTAACCCGTAGACTATCCAAATCATTGTTGTAGCGGAAATACGATCAACTGCCCGTATGAAATTTTGCGTACGCGAGGATATTGTTAAATTACGGTCACGTATTACACGCAACGCCTCGTACAATTCGTACCTATCTTTTTACGCTATACTATCCGTATATGCCTATATGTATATACGTGTGTGTGTATATATATACGTGTGCGTATATATACACGCTCACACACATATAAATTATGTAACTATGTATACTCGTGACTGCGTACACTTCGTGTGCGTGTATGCACGACTTACCGACAATCGCGATAGAAATTCTTGGAAACCCACTTTTTATAAAGTCAATTGTAAAACGATCGATATTTTTATACGAATATTTATGGTCGTTGCGCAGCAAAAGCTGGCGCAATTTTTCTAGATCGTACGCGAAATATCTTTCATATTACCGAAATTGCAGAGCGTATAAAGTGTACACACGGGTAAATAAAATATCGCTCAACGAGTACATCACCTTCGAGATCTTAATTCATTTTAGCGTAAGAGAATTCAACTGAATGATCAAGGAAATCGAATCTTCATTGATGAATAATAATCGGGAAATGGATATATACATATATACGTACATGCATAAATTGAAAGGTAATAAAATTTTCAGGTGTTTCGCCGTAACAGTGATCGATAAAATAGAAATGTATTCGTTCGTCGCGTTATCGGCCGAGAGATGGCGCTTTCGATAGTCGATTAGCTGTCAAAACAGGATGAGTAATAACCAGTGTTCGATTGCAATTCGTTTAAAACGTAAGTGATAGGATGATGGTATTCTGTACTGTCCTCGGTGAATACTTTTGCGCGTTTCTCACATAATATTAATTTTTCAATACGTCGCGAATAAGGTTTCCTGATTGCTGGATTTCCTAATCGTAATACTGGTTCTCTAACTTGGTTGGACAATTTATAGGTTAGTTTGTCGAACGCGATCGTTGCGTCGTCAAAGAAACATTTCAAAGGTGATTCGTGTTCGAAGGATCTTACCGTCGATCCGATATGAAACACTACGAATACCATACGAATGAAATTGAAATTGAAAATAAAATATCTGTTTCCAGATAAGTAACGACGGACGGCACGATGAGGATTCAGTCGATAATCGTGCTGGTGATAGGGACTGCGATTGCAGTGAAATGCAACGACATTACTCCTGCGGTGTTCGGAAGCGTATTGGACGGTATGCCAGCCGCTTTCGGTGATTTCAACTCCGACGAATTGACCGACGTGTTTATGTTGCGCGAAAATGGTATGAGGGTTGAAATCTTTCTTGCTGCCGAACAGGAGCCTCATTTGAGACCCAGCTCTGACTTGAGCTGCACCTTTCGTCATCTCATCGTCGGTGTAGTACCAGGAGATTTCGATGGAGACGTATTCATGGACGTACTGGTGATCACGTACAACGAAGAAAAGAAATTGTCATACGGATACGTATTGTGGGGTGGAAAAGGTCGGTTAAATTGCACGAACGAACCACTGATAAAGATGACGGGTCAACCGTTGGCTCTCGACTATAACGGCGATATGATAATAGATCTGTTCGGCTTGGATGAATATGGAAAGAGAACGTTCTGGATATTCGACGATAGTAGAAAATCTCCGAGATCCGTGCCGATGAAGGCATCGTCATATCTATCGCAACCTCTGTCACCGATCAGTCAACCCCATTCGAACGCTTATCTAGACCTGAACAACGATTTCTTGGCCGATCTGGTGGTCACTACGAACAAAAATTTTGAAATTTGGCTGGGAGTCGAGCAAGGATTCGAATTTTACAAGCTGATATCGTTTCCCTATGGAATTTCAGAGAATTTCAACGGTGTCCTCGGACAAACGCTCTATCTGGACGTCGAGCTAACCGGCAAAATGGATTTGCTTTTGCCCCTCTGTTTCGATAACGCGTGTACCAACAGCACGATCATGATGTACTCCTCCGACACGTGGTATAATCTGGAAGTGAACTTCAGGGACGGAGACAACGTACTGTGGGGCTTCGTGGTGCCTAACGGGCAACGATACACCGACACCATTACTCTCCGCGGCGGTGACTTCAATATGGACGGATATCCAGACTTGCTGGCTACGCTCAAGTCGACTAGCGGCAAACAGACGCGATCCTATTTGCTGGAGAACGTCGCGTGCGATTCGTGTAACTCGTTCGCTCGAAAATTCCAAGTGAAGTGGCAGGCGTTAAATCCGTTCCACAACGAAACCGCGATGGCGGTGTTCTACGACTTCTATCAAGATGGCATTTTGGACGTGATTTTAGTCGAAGTGGACAAAAGTAGCAACAGCTACCGTACAGCGGCGTTCAAAAACAGTTTGGACTACGACGCAAACTTTGTCAAAGTGATGGTACTCACGGGCCGTAACAATAGCATGTATCCAATTTCGCCGGGCTCGCTCGGCAAGAAAAAGAGAACATACGGGACGAATCTTCCCGGTCCGTCGATAGCATATCGGACCACCACTCAAGACGGCAGCCCACGTAACGCGATTGCGGCTCAGCTACCGCAAAGCGCACACTTTTCCTTGAATTTACCATACACGATCTTTGGTCTAGGTAGAACACCCAACTTTGTCGACGCTCTCACTATCGGGGTAAGTATATTCGCGCGAACTTACATGCCTGTTTTTCGCGTTGTTGTTCGCGAACTGATCGGTGTGTTTGTTTCTCACGACAGGTCGGCGGAAAATCTCGGGAATGGCCGCAAATCATCCCCAACTCCCAGATGGTAATGATTCCGAATCCGATAGCAGAACCTTGGCGATGGAAAGCCCAGCTATTAGTAACTCCCAGTAAATTAATTTTGTTGAGCGCCGCCGCGTTGACCGGCACCTGCAGTTTGATATCCTTTATCATCGTCGCTCTTTATTGGAAAGAGCGAAGGGAAGATAAGATCGAGAAGCTTCAAGAAGCGCACAGGTTTCCCTTTGACGCGATGTAAAGGTTCGATCAAGAGACCGTATGAGATATCTTTAAGAAATGTATTTAATATCTGTAAATTATTTCGTAATCGTTAAATAAATAGATAAATTAACGAATAGATAAATTAATAAATATACAAACATCTACAAAATAAGTGAGCAAGTGAATAAACGAACGTGCATACGCGGCTAGACGCGACTACACGCGACTAGACGCCATGCGTAATACAAGTTCATATACGATCAGCAATACACGTGTGTATGTAGTTTACGGAAATCTTTGGCGATATTTTGTACAGTAAGTTTCTGAAATATATCACGCACTCTGCGCGTTTCGAATATAAATCGTCGTCGCTAATAAAATTGACAATTTATTGATTTCTCTTGGACATTCTTATTATAACACAGGACCCGTCGCTTCGTCTCGCGTCATAACCGACGCATCGAGTGCGAAATATATACTTACGATACTAGTTATATTATATATATATATAATATATAAATATATCGTTTTTTATATATTGTATATTATATATATATAATATATATTTTATATATATATATATATATTTTTTTTTAACAAACGATCTTTGCCGGCGTGATTTTGGTCGTTACGCTACTCGCGACATACGCTGTAGATCGAGGCAATTCGAGTGGCATTCACTACTGACAACGATCGTTTTTAATGGCAGGGTTTAAATCGTTGAAGTAGGGATGCACCATTGCTTCGTCCGCTGACAGCCGTAACGCTGGATTGCATACTAATAACTTCTGAAAAGGACAAGTTTTCCTGGTGAAAATTTGAGACCAGCGATTTTTATCGCGAAACATCGAATACGATGAAATACCTGTAACAAGTCTCTGCCTCTGGAATTAAGTTTCGGCGTAACTTGAGCCAATCCCTGAGCGGGGTGATAGAGTGGAAATGGCTTGTAATCTGGAAGAGTGGTAAAATCCGGCCACGTTTCCTCGACCGGCGTACCCAGCATCTTGAATATTCTCTTCAATTGATCGTCTACGTCCGAACCGGGAAACAGTGGTCTACCGGCGTTTGCTAATTCTGCGCAGTTGAGATCGGCATCGTATTTTTCTCTCTTGTTTGTTAAAAGGTTACTTACCGGCAAATATACAACCGGCGCTCCACATATCGATGGACGTTGTGTATAATTTTGCTCCAAAGAGCACGTCCGGTGGACGGTACCATAACGTAACGACTTCCGCGGAGTAGCATTTTACAGGGATTCCAAAAGCTCTCGCCAGTCCAAAATCGGCTAACTTTAATTCGCCGTTCTGAATAAAAATTTGAGAGGATAAAGCAACTTTTTCTTTTTCCAATTTCTCTGGAAATTACAAAATCACGTACCTTGTTGATCAGCAAATTCTGTGGTTTAAGGTCCCTGTGCAATACGTTTCTACTGTGACAAAATGCCAATCCACGGAGCAATTGGTAGCTGAGAAGCGTAGAAAGCACACGGTCAGCATAGGGTAAAGGGTCTATGCATAACGGTATAATCGGTTCGGCAAATCACAAACGAGTCATTAATGGTACTTACAGAAAGGATTTGACCACGTCCAAATCGATTTCTCCGTTTAGACTGTCGAAATACTTTTTCAAATCTTGATCGCAATGTTCGAAAACCAACGTCAACTTTTTATCGCTGTGCAATACGTCGTACAACCTCACTACATTCTTATGTTTCAACTCTTTCAGTAGACAAATCTCTCTGAGCGCGGACGACGGTACACCCTGCGTGCAACAAACGGAAAAGGTCGTCACGATAAATCGAGTTTCGAATCGGAAGGGAATCTGTAGTGACGCGAATGCGACAGAATCACGTCGGCGCCATAAACTTACTTCGTCGTCTTCATCCAATCGAACTCTCTTTAAAGCAACGATTTCGTGAGTCTCGCGGTTCTTGGCTTTGAAAACGGTTCCATAAGTACCTGAAGTACGCCAGAGATGAATATGTCGTTGGTATTCGCTAGCGAATCGCGAGAACGACGCGTTCTACGATCGGTTGTCAAAAAACACGCACACACCACACATTCACACGTCACATGCACTCGACTCGGCACGCAACACCGGAATTCCAAACGAGAAACCAGACGTAATCGGTAGTCGAAAAAGAATAGGCGCTTGCTTACCTTCTCCTATTTTCTCGAGCTTCTCATATTTTTGCATATTTTTGGCGATTCTTCGGGCGGAATAATCACAGAGTGGTTAGCGCTACACTCGAAACAGTCGTGCACGAGCACACTGCTGCAAGTGGCTCCACGAACCTTTTCTAACGCGCCGTTTCGCCACCAGGTTCGCGCCAATCTTTGTCACGCGCCATTTTTAAACCGCTTCGCCAACGAGTGAAACGAATACGACCTTCGAATGACTTTGAACGCCACGCACACGACTTGGACAACCTCGAAAGGACTCTGCGTATCGTATGGACCCGACCGATCGGTAAATCTATATACGTATACCGACGGAACGAAGCAAATCGAGTCAATTCGAGCAATTGCATTAAATTAATTGAGTTTCACGATAACGGACGCGTAGTATCTGCTCAATTACACGCTACCGTTCGAAACATACGCTTATCGTGGAAACTCGTTCGCTGGGAGAGGGAACGTTTATACACGCAAATGCACATGCAGCATGCATCGTTGTTGTACGTACATCGCGACACGAACTCGAGCGACCGATCGATGCGATTTCAACGACACGCAAACGCGTACATACCGCGCTAAAGAACCACTAGGCGTAGCTGTATAATTTATAAATACTCGCGCGCGTGCACGTTATAAAACGCGTCGCACGAGGGGAAAAACGTGGATAGGCAAGTACTTGAAAGTTCGTACGTCGTTGGACTTTCAAACCGATTGCAAAACGATAATGTCGCGAATTACGCGGAATCCATAGCGATTGCAACGACAACGATACAAACGTCTTCGTATTATCGTTTTTCTTATTTCTTAATACGTATTCGTGTTTCTTTCGTCGTTCTTCTTTCGTGAAAATTATTACCCCCGTTTCTTCCGTTTTTAAGATAACGTAGGAAGAGTATGGATAGCGTAATGGACATGGACGTCACCACAAGCCTGTTATCGATTGTTTATTTTATCGGTTCTTCGATAAGTACACAATGTTGACAATATCAGAAGCAAGGGACTGCGTGAGCAACTCCGAAGGAAAAATATGATAGAAAAATGCGTTTAGAGGCGGCAGTCAAGAAGCAAAAAAAAAAAAAAAAAGACAAAGAAACTATACACGACCAGTGGACGAAGAGTTAATATTAAATTATCCTTATTAAATTATCGCTCGGACGAGTATATACCCATCGAACATCTCGTGTCGTAAAATCGAGAAAACGCAAGCGGCATACACGCAACTACGATCTTCCGATATTCTAAACGGAGGATCGATAGTAACGCGAACCGAAACACTTCGAATCGCGTGGAATCGCAGTCGTATGGTATATGGCGACGAATTCGTATCATTTCCAACACTGTTCGATGCTTGAAGCTCCACGTATGCAGATTCCAAGCGATTTCACGTGTTCCAAATGCCAGCACAACACATCGGAACGAAGAGGGAAATCGTATTAGAATGGAAAGACAAGATGGTTGGGAACGAAGTTGGCAGCGGCCAAGCGTCAGGTCGTGTTTTGTTTCGTCGAGGTATAAATTCGATAGGAAAGTACCGCGTGGAGGACGATGTCACGGGAAAGGAAAATTTTCTCGGCGTTTCACGTCTGATCGTTGCGCGACGATGCGGCTCGTTCAACACGTGCTCGGCAGCTCGATCCCAATGTTCGTCAACATGGCGATTCTGTTCTACGTTCTTCGACGCGTAAGCTACCACAAAACGAATTATCTCGTAGCATCGGCCGCAGGAGCCGAAAGAAGTCGCGTAACAACGATCGTATAGTTTCTAGCGGCTACGAGACTGCGGCGCAAGATCATGACGGAGATGAGAGAATTCACCACGATAGTAACGTATTATAGTCGATGAACGATCGATCGCGCGTACCAATCTTCCGCTAGCATTCCTCGCGTGTTGACAGGTTCGACGGGCACGCGACAACCTCCGCTACATCAGCGAACGAGTGGCCATGGGAATGAACGAGGTACGTATCGCTATCTTTTCCAATTTAACTCTATCGCCAAGGTAGAATTCAGTTTATCCGAATTCCACTTATCGGTGCGAAACTTTATTTCTTTATTTATTTATTCGTCTAATAGCTGAGAACCCTTGTATAGATACAATAACGTTAAACGATGTAAAGCAATTAACAGCCGAGTAGGATGAGTAATTTCTCTGTATCCGGATTGACACTTTACCGACCGATGGCCGGTTAATCGGTTTCTTCCACCGATAGTTACCGATCGATAGTCCATTAATCGGCTTTTTGTCGCCGACAATCTTTCACATTATTTTAGCAGTAATTTGTTATTTAGTACCAAGGTACTTTGCTCAGTTGCGTTTTATATCAATTTGAAAAACGTACCGTTCGCGATGAACAAAAAGAATGGTATCGGAGAGTCTAAACGGAAACAGAGCCAGCGCCAGGGAGAATCTGCGCCTGAGATGCCGGTCGGACGTGCGTATGCTGTTGAATCGCCAGCGGTCGGTAAAGTGTTAAGATCGCAAACAGAAAAATGTCGCGAGCTCTTATCGCGCGAGCGAAAAGTAATAGAAAAATCGTTGATCTGCCGTTGTACGAACTCCGATTGCGTAAATCGTACGGCGAAAAGTTCGGATAAACGGACCTGTACCGTACGACGAAGACGAATCGAACGAAGATAAAGAAAAATCGAATGGAACGCGCGTTCGCAGATCGAGGAGGACGTCGGCAAGGAACTGCGAGTTACCGGTCGGATAACGACGCAGAGCGCGAACCTGGCAGCGGTGTTACGACGGTTCACGGGCCTCGAGGAGAACGTGATCGAGGTATGGTCGTCGCTTTTTCGCTCGTCGTCGGCCCCGAAACGTTCGGAGCAGCGCGAAACGGAAACTAATCGCGCGACGTTTCGATCGTCGGACACAGCTGGTACGTATGGATCGTAATCGAGAGAACGCGAAGGTGGAGACGCCCGTCGACGTAACGACGGAGATCGAGAGGGTGGTTGCAGCTGCCGAGAGGAAGAGCGCGGAGGATCGACGAGTCGCGGGAGAAAAGGACGGGGTCGAAGAGGCGGAACGAGTGGGCGACGGTGCCACGCGGAATCCTCTGTCGAAATTCTCGGCTTGCGGACACCGAGAGACCGGGGCGGTCGTGGCGCGAAAATCGATGGACGGTCGGAGTCGAGTGCGTACCATGCCGGAGGTTCGTCTTCTCGGCGAGTCGCGGCAGACCAAATAAATTTTCTCTCTCGGACGAGACGATCGTTTCGATAGGGTTGCTCGATGGCGAGAAGCAAGACAGAGGAAAAGAAAGAGAAGAAGGTGATGGAGTATCGTGGCGGGAATGGGAAGCGATGGTTCGATGCTTTCCAACGCGTGGAATTTGTTTCAGCCGCGCTGTGCCAGGACGTTGATTCTGCCGTCGCCGGTGATCGTGTCGTCTGCGAATCTCTTGACGAATCCGCTCCAGCCGACGCGATCTATCTCGTCGAGGTTTCGCTTGAAGAAATTGTCGAAAGCCGTGCGGTCGATCTCGTCGATGTTTCGCTTGACGAACCGCTCGAGCAGTTGTCTATCGATCGGAGAGAGCGCGATCGATTTGCTGCGAACAAACGAACGGCAAGGCGATAAAAGAGAAGCGAGGCAACGAGGGGCGCGTCTTACCTGGCGGCCGACGACTCGTCCGCGTAGTCGTCGGCGAGATACCTCGTCGATCCGGAGGAGAGACGAGCCTGCGTGTCCCGCGCGAACGGACGAACGCGCCGCGGACGGTCATCCGCTGGGTCGTCCTGGTCGTCGCGCTGTTTCCTCGCAGCTTGAACGAAACGGAGAAACGCGTTGCGTTAGTACAATTTTCGGTAGCTGCGCGCGAGCGAGAAACGACGTCGAGGAGACGAAAAGAGGCGAGAACCAGAGGTGGAAAAAAAAGGAGAAAAGAAAAAATTGACTCTGCAGCGCTAT
Source organism: Bombus terrestris (assembly GCF_910591885.1). NCBI lineage: Eukaryota > Metazoa > Arthropoda > Insecta > Hymenoptera > Apidae > Bombus > Bombus terrestris. Next base: position 2,274,519 of record NC_063279.1, on the reverse strand, counting down.
GCGATAATCGTGCGTTAGCCTTTATTACTATGGTTGCTCTAGTACTACACGCTACACAGAATCGACCGCGGAAACACGGGCGAGCAAAGAACGAAATTTATCGCGTTCATGCAGCGTCCGCGCTACCGAGGTGCCAGTCGGGTCGTCTCTACCGGGTCTCGGCCGGCTCTCGAGACGCGTCGTCGGGCAAATTGCGCACCAAATTTCCTCCACCGATCTGATCCAAATTCCTACGAAGATGATCGGCCGCGCCGTCCAGTCCGCGAACGAGATTTCCCCCACCGATGCTGTCCAAGTTGCGTTCGTTCCGATAGTCCGCCTCTCGAAGCAAATTTCCGCCTCCTATTTGATCGAGATTTCTCCGCGATGGCAACCAGCGACGGGAGCTGTCGTACGAGCCGTCTCGCTCGACCACCAGTCCCCTGCGCAACAGGTTGCCGCCACCGATCTGATCGAGGTTTCGCGAGAATCGATCGTCTTCGGCCTTTCCTTCGTGGACGTACCACCGACCTTTTCCCGGAAGGATCGATCCCCTGCTGAACAACCGGCGTTCCACGTAGCTAGGTCGAGCCGACTGATATCGTTCGTCTTGCGCCGCATTCTCCCGCGGCGAACCTGAAATCCGTCGATCGTCGATCGCAGGTAAGAGGTCGTTCGTCCATCTTCGTTCCCTTCACCGTGATGCACCAACCTCCGCCACCAGGACCCAGCTCGCGCGTTTTCTCACCATCGGTTAAGCGCAGATATCACGGCGAATACGACGCGCACGAAGCGACGGAGAAACGTCTTGGTTTCCTCCGCGGACCAGACACAAGCGTATACGAGAAACAAGCGTACGAGATACACGGAATCAGTCTCTTTTCACTTACCGTGACCTTCCAGATATTCAACGAGGAATTCCGGCTTGCTCGGCCCGTAAAACTCTCTTCGCAGGGAGCTGGTTTCAGCCTGCAACCAACGCGTCGTTCGATTACGTTGGAAATAGTGCCTCGTTCGTCGCGAACGCTCCTCACGCGACCATCCGCTCGATTCACAGTCACGCGACGTATCCGGAGATCGATCCCCGAGAAAATTTCTCCGACCGCGAGATCCTCCGCGAGATTTCCCGCGTGATTTCCCGCACCGTTCCCGACGAACGTCCATCTGCTCTACGTCCTTCTTTTGCCGTACGACGCGTCGCTGAATCAATGGAGAAACCCCCGCTAGCTTTTCCCGTTGCCTTCCCGGGCAACGCGACGACGATCGTCGCGTTCCACGTATTCGTAAAACTTTTCTTCGGTGAATTTACGCTTCGTTCGTCCGTGACTGTCTTTCTGACGTTCGACGACGCTTTCGTACCGATCTGGTCGCGCCGCTTTTACGATCCAATAGCGAACCATGCGACAGAAAGTCGCGCCAGCTATCGCGAAGATCGCTGTTTTCGATCGCGTGACTCGAAATTCCGCGAACGATCGAAACTCTGACTTGCCTAGCTTCTTCGAACTAGAGGAACGACGTTACAACGACGAAATGACAAGCCAGAGTGAGAGAGAGAAAGAGAGAAAAAATAGTAAGAAAGATTTTACCTGGACGGCCAATACGCAACCGGCGATCGAGAGAGCCAGAATCGAGAGAACGAGAAAACAGTGGCGCGTCATTGTCGATTTGACTTCTATCGGAGGTGGGAACGTGGTACCGTCGGTGGTGGTTAAAGTTGCAATGCGAGTCCGCGAGTGTTTCTTCGGCAAAAATCGCGTGCCGTGTACCGGTTCATCTCGCGTTTCCTCGAAATATATAGGGTGTAAGCGCGTCGAGTGCACGGACCGGGGGGTGAAACGCTCCTGGAGAACGCACGCGCCGAACCGTTGCACGCGCCGCCGAAATCCATTATCCGTTACGCGCGACCCTTCGCGCCTCCTGTCCTCGTCCCGAGCCATCGTCGTTCGTCGACGAGTCGTCGCGGCCCATCGAATCGACTTTCCACCACCCACCCACCGATTTCGAACGTTTCGAAAGCGAGTTTCAGCGTGTGAAAAATTAGCCTACGTTGTCGTAGCATCGCGCCACCATCTGTCCGGAAAAGTGTTCCACCTATGCGCATATTTTTCCGCCTGGCTGTGCTACCGTGAAAAACAGATTTTCGTCACTTACCGTGCATCTTTACGAGCAGCGAGCTGCGTAAACCTGCAAATATACGACTTGCCGTTTAGTTGTTCCCCCAGTCTGTGTCGGCCGTTAACAGCGTCGTTGGTTTCGCAGCTTTTCGTAACTCGAGCGGCAGAAATATCGAAACTCGACGTTCGTCGTGGGCATCGCGTCGGAGAAGCGGCGGAAGAAGAAATCGCTACGATAAACGCTTATTAAATGGGGCAAATAAGGTACCTTAAAAAAGGCCAGAATAAGTTGCTTATAATTCTCAATGAGAATCGATCGTAAGATTCTTGCAAATCCTTCGAAAGCGACTACCGCTCGTTCTGTTTACGTTGCCGCCTCGAGTCTTTCGATTCTTGCGACTCTCGAGCGAACAAAATCCCAGGCAGAGTCAGCCGAATTTGCGAAAAGATATCGTCAAAGGGACGTCTGTCCGTCTGTCCTCTGCCCCACTGTATCTGCAGCAGCAATGACGCCGATTATTATTCATTCGTTTATTCGTTTACTTATTCATACGGCTAATACGCTTTGACTAGTTGTAATCGACGTAAACGAGCGTATATCAACGTATAACAAAAGTATGACATTAACGATACGCGTTGCCATGAAATTAAGACGGGCGTAAAGCTTTTTCGACGATGATTATCGCAGAAGTTATCGCGCTTTTCGTGGTTTCCGTGTTTTAGTAATTTGCCATTTTCTACCTAGTCTTTTACGAGCGAAATCGAAGGAAAAAGGCGACACGGACGGGTAAATTCTACCGAATGTCCAAATCGGACAAATTGGGAATGAAGAGAATTGAATAAAAGGAAAAAAGAAGGGAAACGGACGGGTGTCCAACACGCGCATCGAAGGCGTTTAGGTCAACGATATATCTATCAACGAGCGTCTCGTGTTTGTTTCCGAGTTACAACTCGACTTTTTCGCTTCCTGGTTCGAACTTAATCGTCGATCGGATTCGATTCTTTTCTTTTTGTCGCCCCTCGATATACGCACTATCCACGCGTTCGTTAGGAGTCCGCGACCGTTGCCACGCACTCCTTGAACATTCGGCGAAAGCACCGTTGGGATATCGATGGCTCATTAGGCACTTTACCAGGTGTGTTAATACGAAACCGAAAAATGATTAAAAATATTTTATTCGAAGCATCGTCCATCGCTAGCCATACATTTTTCCCACCTGTCTGGCAATTGGTGGATGCCACGCCAAAAAAGCTGTCGCTCTTTTGAGGCAAACCAGTCGTCGAGGCATTTTCGTACATTTTCGTAAGAAGCGAAGCGCTGGTCAGAAAGCGCGTGTCCCATCGATGCAAATAAATAGTAATCGGGCGGAGCCAAGTCTGGCGAGTAAGCCGCGTGCGAAAGTATCTCCCAACCGAACGCTTCGATCGTTTCCTTGACCGGTTTTGCTGTACGCGATGGTGCATCATCATGAAGCAAAATTACTTTGTGTTGCCTTTTTCGATATTCTGGTCGTTTTTCACGCAAAGCTTGATTCAAATCGATCGTTCGTTGTCGGTATTAACGGTTTCGCCAGGTTTTAACAGCTCGTAACAGATCACACCCTTCTGATCCCACCAAACACAGAGCATTGTTTTCCGTCCATAGCGATTTGGTCTTGTAGTCGATGTCGGTGGTTCGCCTGGAGCTAAATATATCCACTTTTCATCGCCAGTCGCAATTCGGCGGAGAAATGACTTTCTTTCGTATCTGGCGAGCAGCATTTCGCAAGTGGTTTTTCGGTTTTCCTGCTGTCTTTCATTCAGTACTTGTGGAACCCATTTTCCCACCTTCTGGATCTTTCCCATGGCTTTCAAACGTATGGAGACGGCTTCTCGCGTCACGTTTAATCGATCAGCGAGTTGTCGTTGCGTTTGAGCGTCATCCTCGTCCAACGATGCTTGCGATTCGCTGTCTCGAAACTTTTTCGGTGGTCTTCCACGTTCTTTGTTCCTCGCGTCAAAATTGCCACTTCTGGATTTTTTTAACCGCTCAAAGCACTGTGATTTACCAAGAGCATGCTCACCGTGAGCTTCGACAAGCATTCGATGCGATCCTGCGGCAGTTTTCTTCGAATGGTAACAGAAAATCGATGCTGTCCGCAAATCGTATTTTCCAGGCACAAAATTCGACACGTTCAACGCTGTTACAAACTATGCTGTTGTATGAAACTTGTATTGTTCTCAGTCGAAAATGTTTGTCAGATGTCAACAAAAACTTTTGGCATCAATAACGCAGTTCACTGATAACTACATTATCAGCTAGAGTATCTATAGACAAATTCCGGTTTCATACTTACAGACCTGATAGATACGAGATGGGTCGTCGGTGAAGGTGGCCGCAAGAAATACTCACGATTTTCAACGATAACGTTTTATAACACGTTGACTGCCACGACACCCGTATTCGGGTGTCGGGAAAGTTTCTGGTCGGGCCGCGTAACCCATATTCGGGTGTCGCTTATTTGACTACTCGCGAAGGATCGTCGTAGGTATCTGAAAAGATATTCCATGATAATAAAACTGCTGAATCGTTATAAAAATAATACGAAAACGGTTTATTAAAAAATTACTTAGAACGTAAAACTTTAAAGCATTCTATACATAACCGAGGATGGTCGGGACGATTTGGACATGTTGAAGTGAAGTCACCACTTCTACGAGAACTCCACATCTGGTCTTCTTAGTTTTCTCAAGCGCCGAAGCCATCGACAGCGTATAGACGAAAGAATAGCAGGAAGGCAGACCATAAACAGTAGACAGGCGACGTTGGCTTCGGGGTTTTTCAGTTATAAGGGAACACTGCTAGCGTGCGGATCTGGACCAGCTCAAATTGCATTCCTACTTATTATTACGCTTCTCTATTAAATTAAATATATATATTTTGTACCTTGCACTTTATCCACGCGTTTTCTCTCTTTATACGTCTAATAATACCTCAACAGGACAATAAGTCGTTGTTTCCTTCAAATTCTTTAGCGCCTTCGTTCGGTCCGTTCGACGTCCTTTATTTGCGTAACGTATTGGGTCATGCCATAAGTTCGTGCCGACTTTTGTGTATACATTTCACGTGTCGATTTATAAACATACGGCGATAAGGGACCCGAAGATACGGCACTTGAAAAATGGGAAGAAGTTGTAGAACGAGAGGGGGATTGCATTTTTTCATGAAACTGAAAGGTACGTAAACGATCTTAACATACATAACCGCTCGAAAAACGGAACGAACTTATGGGACGACCTAACAGTTTGCACGCGCGTCTAATGCTTCTTCCGGAATCATTTCTCCGAACGGCGATATTACGCCGACTACGTCGAAGACAAGGACTTTTTGTATTTTCAGACAGCCCAAATAATTTTGCAACTAATAATCGTCCAAATATTCTAATATTTATATTCTTGCTTGTTGCAATTTTGTAAACCGTCGAAGCGTTTGCAACGGAAATTCGCAGAAGCAGTCGAATGCCAAGATCTCCGTATCATTTGATTCTTTCTCTAATTGCGGTGGCATAAAAAACCATTTGATCGGAATAATCTATACCGCACTTTCCTTCGTTATATTCAACAACAGCTAATGGTTTTAATGTTGCGAACAAACGAAACGAAAGATCATTCTCGAGACCGACACACGAGCGACTCGCATTACTAAAATATCGATAATAAGCACCTGGCAGAGAACGCTCGGTACTGCTGCACGCGTGGCCTCACGGACATTTCTTTGAAAACCCCGTCACTGAAACCATCGACAGCGTATATCGGTGGTGTCCCACCATAAACTTAAACTTTTGGTTTATTGGCCCTGTAAGTGTTATATGTTTATGAATGGTCCTTGGAACAGTCCTTAACCCTTTCACTACGAACGTGCCCTATAGACGCCGTACGCGCGATGACAAATGCACGTTTTCCGTCGCAGTGCTCCGTTCAGTACCGCTATTCCGGCGGCACGGTGGCCCGTACAGCGGCGTCGCTCCGACGGAGCACACTGCCGTAGCGAAAGGGTTAAGGCTATCGAGGGTACGCAGTAAGGACGCGTAGACGTCTGGATGCAATCTTGCCCTCGGTGCGTGACCCGGTCTCCGTTACATCGGCTTCGGGGAGTTCAGTTATAGGGTAACGCTGCTGGCGCGCGGATCTGGACCAGCTCGAATCGTATTCCTACTTGTAATCACGCTTCTTTGTTAAAATATATTTTCTACCTTACAATTTACCCACGCGTTTCTCTCTTTATACATCCAACGACCTCAAGAGCCGCGATACTCTGCGACAAAACAACTACGCGAGGCATCTTCGAGTCGAAACGTCTTGCGACGCATGTGCCGCTAGGCTAAAGGTCACGCGATAGCGTCTTAGGATGGACGCGCCAAGTTCACCTTTCCGTCGTCTACGCACAAGACCAGACTCGAAGAAACCTCTTCTCCGAGCAACAACGTATTCGTCGTGCACGCACGTACGCACACGCGACACGCGTCGGAGCAGAGAGCGTTAAAGCGTCGCGACGTACGATTCCGGTCGGCCCGAAACCGGCGCCCTTCGCGCAGTTTCTCACGCTCCATGGCTTTGATTCTCGTAAAGCGTCAACGGGACGTTGATAATTTAATCCAACGCGTCGCGACCGCCTATACACTTACGCACCTGTTGTGGCATTCACGGCCGGCGAGTATTATTTTCCGCACCAGATACGAAGCGAGATCGATCGCGGTTTCCTGCTCTCGTTCCCCTCTGTTTCAACGTTGCGACGCGTCGACGAACGAAATCCAGTCGTTTCTAACGCAAGTGCAAGGACGACGATGATCGTCGGTCGATCGATCGAGCGTCGCGTTAGCGTACGTTAACGATCGAAATTCCTCTGCGAATAATCGCGGGTCGATCGTTGAACGAAACGCGTTTCACGATGGCCGTACACTCGGGTCTCGACGTTTCAAGGTCGCTGCTGATCGATTTCAAGGTGAGTCAGGCGAAGTCCACTCGATGATCCTGAGGTGGATAGGCGGATAGAAACACTCGAGTATAATTAACGGTATATTTATTACTGTTGAGGTTATTCGGTATATAAAGAGAGAAAAACGCGTGGATAAAGTGTAAGATACAAGATATATATTTGACTTGATAGTGGAATACAGGAATACAATTTGAGCTGGTCCAGATCCGCACGCTAGCAGTGTTACTTTATGACTGAAAACCCCGAAGTCAACGTCGCCTGTCTACAGTTTATGGTCTGCCTCTCTGCTATTCTTTCGTCTATGTGCTGTCGATGACTTCAGCGCTCGAGAAAGCTAAAAAGACCAGATGTGGAGTTTTCCTAGAAGTGGTGACCACTTCAACAATTACCCTTGGAGTGCCCAGTACTCTTGGCCTATGCGGTCGGTATGGACCAGCGCTGACGATCGCCGTGGACGGAGTACTCTTTCGTTAGACCGAACTCTGTCGATTGACTATTCAAAGGGCAAATCGTAATAAGTTATAGTAATTCTTTCGCGCGAGATTAAATGATTCGAGAGCGTTATTTTTTAGTATTAATTATTTATTATAAACATCGAAATTTACAGTTAACTAGAATTTGGGTAATAAACTAGAAAACAATAAACTAGAAAACTAAATTTAGTAAATATAACACAGGTTGATAATTCAGTTGCGCGTGCAAAATTTCAAAACAATTATCGATACTTGATCCGACATCGCATTTTCCGCATTCCCTTATTTTTCGCACGAACGACACATTTTCTTCTTGATAATTAGACGCGACTGTCGGCGAAACGGGTAGACAACTGCTGTAACGAGGCATTATTGGCATTTAGTCTACTAAGGAATGCATTTATATTTATCTCACACAAACGTAACAGCATTACTTCTGCGTAGGTGTTTGGAAAAATTGACAAACGCATACATGCGTCCTTAATCCATGCCGGCCACTTACAGAAAACGCGTATATGTAGTATCGGGGCCAAAAGGCCTAAGGTATCGGCGAACTGTAAACAAAGTACCGTTTAGCATCAATGTACCGTTGGGTCCTTTAAGTGGACAGTTTTCGTGAAAAGGCTGCGTGACCTTGACCACGAGGGTTTCGAGATACCTGTTCCGAAGAACGGGAAAAGGCAGAGTGTGCAGAGTGTGCAGAGCGTGTGGAGTGTGCGGAGTGGGCAGAGCTTGAATTGGGAAGCAGAAAGCCGCATGCGAGAATAGAACGTAAAACAGGATTGTAATCATTTCGTTGCTTCGAAATAATATATATTAAATCAAAACATCATTACTTGTCCTTTCTCTCTAAGACCCATTTAGATACTACATATATATGTCCTTAGTCCACGTCGATAGCTTTCGCCAGACGCCTATATGCGCCCACAGCACTCTAAGGATTAATAGTCAATCGACGGAGTTCGGTCTAGCGAAAAAGTACTCCGTCCACGGCGATCGTCAGCGCTGGTCCGTACGGACCGCATAGGCCCCGAGTACTCGGCACCCTAAGGGTTTTGATATGGTTTTATATAGCAATATTTTACTCTGCACGCTTAAGCTGGAACGTCTGCCAATGAGCCGGTAGAATTTTTTAAATTTTGATTTAAGTTATTTGGATTTATCTACGATGTATCGTTTCCATGTGATTCTTCGGTCCAGAATCATGTCCAGATATCTGACTGAGCTAGAAGAATGGAACTACCAAGATATTTTTCTCGGTATACACGCTCCAAACGCAAGATTCGCTGATCCGTCTCGTTCGTCGGCTCGTGGTGGTGGAACGGTTCCTGCGAGTCACAATACGAGTTACGAGATCCCGCAGAGGCTTATTGTTCGAGCTGCCCTTGGCAAATGCCGAAATTGGCGATCGCGTCGCTACCGTTTCCCATCTTTCCATCCAATTCCATTCCTTTGCACTTCTCTCTCCCGCAGATACGCGTTCCAGGGCTGCGAGAACCGAACACCGGATGCAACATCGGTCCCGAAATTCCTAAATCGCAACTGGCATCTAAACGGGCTTTTGGTCGTTTCTATCCAATTTCGAACGCTAAACGAGATTGATCGCCCTCGCTTCTCGATTCGTTTTGCTCTCCATTCTCGTTCTTCTTTTCGTTCCAGCAACCTTCGAGTATCCTAAAATGTCGAAAGTAGTCGGGTCGTAACGTCGTCGTCGTTACCTTTACCAGTTACGCTTTAACTGCGTTTCGTCTTCAATGGACAGCGACGATAACGTAAGAAAAGAAGAGAGCGAAGGAAAAAGAAGATAAAAGATAGCGCTTCTACTTTTTAGCTTATTTTCCTTTTAGGGTCGACTATAGACGCTTGTACTTTCAAAAAGTACAAAAGGTACATCGATCATTGGACCATGCACCGACGGTGACGATGCGGAGCATGCGTTGTTCCACTGTCCTAGGTGGATTTACGAGAGCACCGAATTTGAGAGCTACGTTGGCATGCCACTTACGGTGGAAAATTCGATAAAGCCAGTAACCAGGAAACAGGACAATTGGACTAGGTTCCGAGCGTTTTCCAGGAAAATTATGCAAAAAAGATGAGTGCCAGAGAGGATCGTGGAGAGGAGGAAAAGACGAGCTCGTAAACTGAATTGAGGAGACTGAACTATCGAGGTGTTACACGCTAAGGCCAACCCTGAAGTAACGTCGAAAGGCAGTTCCGGGGTTGGATCCTCTACCATAAGAGGAGCGGATAGAGGAAAGGTTTTTAGTGGGTATGGCGACTTCATCCATCGAGTCCCACATACTCAGTTACTGGGTATACGTAACAGCATTTTCCCCTACTCGAGAGAAAAAAAAAAAGAAAAATAAAAAGGGTCGACGATAAAGGATAAGAGAAGGTAGGAACACTTTAGCCTGTATGGTCACTCGAGACGTTGTTTGCATGGCAATTGATTCATGCGTTTAACTTTATCCCCGTGTCCGTCGATCGTGTCCCGAAGCCTCGTTCGATAGACAGCTTTTGACTAAAGAGCACTCCGTTTTTCGATAGCGCGACAGCCGACGATAACGCGATTGACAGCTACTCGATGTCGTTGTCTTATCTCTCGGCAGGCCTTTTCGCAGCTGATACACCGGTCGAACGACGGGTCTTCGTTTAGGCCGTCGGTTTTATTCCGGAGTTGCGTTCGTCGTCGTCGTCGAGCGACTGCTCCCGCGGGATCGCACGAGTCTGACCGAGAAGAGATTACGGCGGTCAATGGGAAAACGAATAAACTGGACTCGCTCCCTGGAGAATGACTTTTGTCGTCGTTGTCAGACGCCTGACATCAACTTTTATTACCGTGGCTGAACGTTTCAGCTAAAAACCGACCCGTTGTTGTCGTTGAAACGTTGACACGATCCGAACGCCATTCGTTTGGTCGCGTTCCGGCTGCGCGGAGAATCGCTAGCCGACCTTTACAACGCAACGCGAGAACGGGTGACAACTAATTTTAGACTGTGCCTTGGTGAACGGATCTTTGTCGCCGCCGTAACGGAGTAGTCGCAAACTACTCGTTGCATGGAACGCCATGTATAATCGAGTAATTAATAGAATTACCGGAAACAGGAAGGTTTGGTAACGTTAATAGCTGCTAACCGAACGTATCGAAGCAACTCCTCCTCTTTGCGCTTGATATAGCTTGCCCCGAGCGAAACGCTTCGTCTTTCGAGCGACGATTCGAAAACGAACAGCAAAACGCTACGTCGCACCATTTGTAAGCTTTCGATCGTCATCTCCTGTGAGATGGATCGTTTCAGCTATATCGGTCAAGCTACGCAATCAGATTACTTTAAAATTGCACAATTACGCAAATTATTATGCAAAAAGTTTCATACTTGCAAATCGAATTGGAAAACGCTGAATCGTTTGAAATCCTTGAAAAACCCAATCCTTTCCAACTGTCATTAGCGTAACGAATCAGTTGTAAACGAAGAAGTTGAAGAAAATTGAAAATATTAAGAGAATAAAATAGCAGAGAGATATTCCATAATTTTTAAAAAACACCTGAAAATATCGTCATTCACTGAAAAATTTCAAGGGTAAAAGATTTCCTGTTCAAGTGAGAAAGTCGACTAAAACAGCGTCTATGATTGAAAAAGCAGAATCTCGATAGAAAATTGTTTTACCTACCGAGTCTTATAGATAAAACACTATACCTTGGATAGTTTATTTATTCTTTCCTACGAATTCATAGAAATTTACAATCTGATCATGATATACATTTCTACCTATAAATAAATAATCTTTTATATTTCAAAAAATTATTCCCTTTTCGTTAAAGATGCGAGTATGCGAAATAAAAATGCAATCTTTAATATATTTATGTGACGGTACAATCGAATGTAACTTCATATAAGTGGTATGTTAAGCCAGAGATGAGTGAGAAGATAATGAGCATGGAAAAATTTAGTCAGAAGTACGTTTCAGAATCGGCTAAGGACAGTATAAACGTGACGTTAAAAGACGTGACGAGACACGGTTATACCTAAAGTTCTGAAATATCGAAAAATACCGGAAAAAGATAAAGTTATCGTATCACAGACCAGATACGGAATAAACGTGACATTTGTGACGTCTGTATCGGTAGGCCGACGTCTTACTGTTTTACCGACATAATTACGAGGAATTTCTGTATTTATCGCTGCTCCGTATTTGACGCGAATCCTGTTATCGTCTCTATATCACCTATACCTGACAATCGAGGTACACCTATATTATTCGCAATTCAATAAAGAATAAATGCACCGATAGATTCCAGCTTGGTTTAAACGTCTCGCATTTCAGTTCAGTTAAAATATTAAGGATCGCAATTGACGAGAAGATAAAGTTTCGCTCATTTATTTTTTTAATTTCATCAAGCCGAAACGAGGCGAGGTCGCGTGAAAACGCGCGCAAATGAAACAAAACGCGAGAAAACACGCGTAAGATCACGTCAAATAAAAGTTATAGATCTAGACAAGATACATCTTTCGTGTTCTTCTTAATGTTACTTCTTTTTTTATGACAAGCAGTTTAAGAGAAAAAATGAAGAAAAAAACTTGGGAATGATTGTATAGATCTTTTTTTTATTTGAAAATTGAAATTGCCTTGGTCATTTTATACCAATTAGGGCTAATATTAAGAAAAATATCATCATATTTTTTTAAATTGTGGTTAGTCTATCGATATATGTATAATAGATTCCGCACGAAATCACCGTTCCAATCAGTTGCAGAAGTATAGGATTCTACACTTTCTTTGCAAACTGTTCTATTCTATCATTTACTTGCAATTTTATAGGAAAATTTAATTTCAATTCAAACCACTACTATACTGAATCGATAACGTTGAATGCGATACGAAAATGGCATGGGGTGGTTAGCTGACCGCCCAAACCTTGCGACACGAAAAAGCATTGAATGTCATGTCTACCCTATACCTCGTTGGTAATTTCAAAAACTAGCGTCTCTAGCAGTAATGTACTATATTATACGGTACAATATGTATGTACATATCATATCAGATCTACGTAATCTCTATATAATACATATATATTATTGACATACATGTATCATACTGTGCATATTTTTTTTAATTTTCTGATTATGTAATAACTTGCCTTCGGAAGAACGTGTTTGCGCTTTAAAATGTGATGAAATACCATTATACGTTTCCGAGAAATACTGTATGAAGCAGGATTTGATTAAAATTTTTTGACATGGAAAAAGATAAAAGAAGTTGCTAAGCTCTCGTTGCTTTATGGCCGCGAGATGGCGATCGCATCGGACGACCGTCGATCGATACGTTGTCACTTGCCACCGCGTCATTCGCGTGAAAATGAAAACGGAGACTGTTTTACTTTTTTTGACGTGTTACTTTCTCGCGGGAAGCATCGCGGACTACCAATTCCTCAGGGACAATTACGTTGAAGGTAAGCGCACGAATGTCAAATCGATTCGAGCTACATCATACTGTGTATTCGTATTGTCTGCATTTCCCAGCTATACTAGACACGCGTATCCCGCCTTTCTTAACCTCGAACACTCGTTCTTTCCCGATCGTCATCTCCTTTTTCAAGACCTTTCTCGAACGAACTTAATCTTTGATCGAAACATTGCAGAAGATGCGCAACAGTACGACGATTTCGATCGATTAACCTCGTTACGAAAGTACGCGTTTGATCATGACCGCGAGAGTCGTCGAAACATTGACGATGAATTGGAGAATTGGACTGGCCGATGGATGCCCGACAGGCCAAACGAGTTCACTCCACCTCCCAAAGTACTCGCAAATGTCGATCAGATAACGCTTTCTGGATCCTCTCAATCCCTTCACGGAGTACCGATGGGATACCCGTCAAGAAACTGCGACGATGCCAAAGTACAATTTGCGTCTTTTGTTCTTTGATCGATTCTTTGACATTGATTCTCCCATTTTCTTTTAGACCAACTTGACCCTGGATTGGGACGGTAATCCGATCAATTACACCTGCTACGACAACAGAATCGTCCCGAATAGAAACACGATAGCGCTCAAGTACTGCGAACGCATTCCAAAGTATTACGTGGCAAGTATTTAATCGCAACAGCGGTGGCAAAGACGCTAGGTAATCGACTCGAATGTTCACAGGCTACGCATAAATGCATGTACGAGGAAATAGAATACGACGACGACGTTCCGCTGTTGTAAGTACGCTGTTGTGTCTTTTCGTTAACGAAAAACCAATTAGGATCGTATACTCGTAATACTAGCTGTGCGCTATCTTCAGCGGACCGCACAGGCCACTCTGGCCTATCTACGGCGAATACAAATTTTTACCGAAGCAGAGGTGGCTCCATAATCTCGAGGTAATTACAACGTCCAACGCATTTTTGACTGATTTATTTTCTCTCTTTCCGTTACCCGTCCCTATACCCGTTTGTAACCATTCTTTCGTTTCTTTCTGCTTTTATCTCCTGCCTCTGGGTTTAGCACGGAGCGATCGTCGCATTGTATCATCCATGCGCCAATCCGATGGAAGTAAGGCGTCTGAAGAGTCTGGTCTCGAACTGTCTACGACGACACGTGATCAGCCCGTACAACCTGCTAGACGAACGCCGTGTAAGCCCTTGTAATTGCTAGAATTACTCTGTTTCGAAAAAACTGGATTAAACTTCAGATATCGATGTTTCAGCCATTCGTTCTGGTTGCGTGGGGGTGTCGTCTGAGCATGTCTTATGTGAATCCCGAACTGGTGGTTGGATTCATTCGCGAGCACGCCCTTCGTGGGCCGGAGGAGATCGCGAGGAACGGCGATTTCGCAGAAAATCTGCTACATCCAGCTGAAATCGTGTCCGATCTCGATGATACAGTTTTGTGCCCGAACGTGCGTACAGTTTAACGCAATTGACATCGCGTATCCGTATCATATCTACGTGTACATACCAACACCTGAACCTTTTACTACTTATTTATTAGCTGTGTTTTCTTTTCCCTTCCGTCCAGCAGTTTCCCATCAACTTTCCAAACTCTCCTCTCCTTTTCTCCTTCGTTGTTCGTCGTTTTATCGTGACAACATATAACAGAAGAATTAATAAAGATAAAATCGAATCGAAAGTCAACGTTGAATTTTTTTTTTCCTTTTTTTTCCCTTTTTCGCTCGATCAACGGACCCCTTTTTCCTTTATTTTATTCGCTAACCGGAGTGACGCGCGGGCTGTATTGGCTGCAGGCGTCCAGCAACGAGGGCAAAGGAGACTAATAAATGGGACGCGCAACATTCACTCCCGTTACATATTCTTGTATATTGTTCATCTTTCGAGAGAGAAGATTTAAATACATTGAACATCGTGTCGGTTTTTAAAATCTCTTTGCGGACCTTTGTTATCTACAGACGTATAGTAACTTCACTGTAGTGCTGACTATAATCGTTATTCCTGCGGATACGTATCTTCGATGATATATAAAATTAGGGTAAGACAAGTAACGCTATCATATTTTGGTAATGTAAAATATACTACTCGTCTACTCAATAGTAAGTCGTTAACGTAAAAGAATATAATTGTACAGTAAACGCTTGGCTCTTTTTCTTTTTTGTTTTTGTTATCGCTTCGGCAGATCAATAGATCGAAGATAACTCGCAGAACGCGACGGAAAATCGGCGAATCGGGAGTCAGAGAGGACGAAAATGTCCCGAAAGGTCGAGACGAAACTGTTGTACGGTTATCGTATCACGACGAAAAAAGACGAAGATTCGACGATTCGCCAATTTAACGCTCACGCGGAGCGCGAACTCGTCGTACCCTTTTTTCCCTTCATCTCTTCTTTTTTTTATCTTTTTCTTGGAAACTTCGGTAGCCTCTGTGTTGCAAAGCGAGCCAGACCTATAGGATATCTATAGGAGCTACGGTCTATAGCGCAGGAATGCGTATGTATATTCGATACAGGCTCGCAGAGGCGTTCATATTTTTGTGCAGGATCAGGCGATGCTGAAAGGGCACCACCACCCTCACTCGATCGCGCGTCAGATTTTCGACAGCCCCGTTTGTTTAGTCCTAGACGATGCTGCAACGAGCTCTCTTCTCTCCATTGGGTGACAAGCGCGGACCTCGCCTCGCGTTTCTCTCCTTTTTTTCTTTTTCTCTCGTCAAACACAGCTAGTAAACGCGTTACGACGGTGGATCTCTTAAGATTATTGCCAACTTTGTACAGTGTCGATAATAATAATGGTAATAACAATAATATCGCATTAAAGATGGAAACGAAATAACGATCTATTTCGTTCTGTTCTCGTTTAACAGAGAGAGAGAAAGAGAAGTGAATGCATCCGTGCTCGCTCGACGCAAATACGACTCATAGGCGGAAAAAACACCGTTCATTTATTTAATAAGTAATCCTTAATACAGGTCTCTTTTTGTCTTTTTCTTTTTCTATTTTTTTGCCTTTTCATCGTCCTTGTAATTCTCTCGCCTAATAGAAGTGTGTCTACGATAAAAAGTATTTCCATACCATTGTTCAACGTGCTAAATTCTTCAAAGTATCTCTTTCGTGCATCGGTTTCTCTCTCGCATGCACGCATACGCACTCTTTCGTTCAAACTTTTTTTTTTTTTAACATCGTTCGTTCGTTTGTCAGTACATTCGTCCGATCGCACGTTGCTTCTCTTTCTAAACTTTTCCTCTCATTCTCTCTTTTCACATCCCTTTTTCCCGACTTTCTTACTTTCTTACTTCTTTGCTTTCGTTCGTTCGTTCGTTCGCGCGCTCGCTCGTTCGTTCGTTCGTTCGCTCTTTCGCTCTCTCGCTCGCTCGCTCGTTCGTTCGTTCGTACGTACGTGCTTTCTACTCCTTCCTCTCCCACTCTCTCATTCCCTAATTAGTTTTCTCAATAATGTAAATTTATTATAATAATCTCACTTTGCCGCGTGGCAGTCAAGAGACACGACCACGTAACCTCTCTTATCGTTATGATTTAACACCAACACCCCAATCACGATCGCTCTTTATTTTTGTTCGTTTGTTCTTTTGTCTGAAAACATTCGCAAACTTACGATTTACGCTCGAAAGTGGAATTGACACTCATAAGGTTATTGAAATAGTCTCTCGAAGAGTAATAATTGCACCGATGCGACACGACCAATGTACATTCTCGATACTTTGTCGTGTTCGAGGTCTCTAAAGCGTTCCCTCTGCTTCGTCACAATTCCCATTTACCTGTCGTGTTCACTTCCTGATTGGCTCACGCTTTAGCCCATCTGTCGGTCATCGTCTTTCGTTAGTTCGCGTTGCTAACGTTCATCGGATGCAAACGAGTGTCCCGTCTCGATCGCTTTACGTATTTATTGGAAAACAAAACCAACTACGTATAGTAAAGATAGGAGGAAAGAAATGGGATATAAATGAAAGAAAGACAGGTAGACAGACAGATGGACAGACGGACAGTACCGTTGCGCGAATTAAGATCAAAGATTGATTCGCACTCGTGAAATCTCTCCTCGTGAACGAAAGGAAATCAACGAAGCCACAGGTAATATATATATATATATAACGTGTGAAGGAGAAAATTCCTCTTTCCTAGTTTTTTTAGGCCAAAATACGTATTCTATGCGCATACCGACCGTCGAGATTACCGACGATACGTACACTTATTACAAATTATACATATAAATCTATCGTGGCCGGGAAAACTTATTCGATGGTACGAAAGTAAGTGTGATTCTTCAATTCCTATCGCGAGGATCGCTACACACGAGCGCGCACGCGTCTGAGAAAAACGCTAACGACAAGATACGAGATTTAAAGCTAGTCGAACAAAAGGTGAACGACTTGTCTCCAAATCGCACAGGCTGATATATACAAAAATGATGCGCACAGGGGAGAGTTTGCGACGATCTCTCGTCTCGGTGCGGATACGCGATACGCGATCGATCGCATTAAGGCCGATAACGTGTTCACGATTGTTCCTGTATATCGTAGATCGGCATCGAACCAACACCGAGAGAGGATCGACGATTATCGACCAATCAATCAACCGTGTTCGTCGAAGCGATCACCACGATCACTTGGTGCGCGCGATTCGTTTCGATTTCAAAATGCGAAGCAACCAAGTTCGGAGGAGGGTGTCTATCGAGTTGATAGACCGCCGCCGCTTATCGTTCCTTTTCTTTCTTTTCCACCGACAACACACATACGCGAAAGCGAAAGAAATATTTCTTCTTGCGATCCTCCTCCATCTGCTTCTCCGCCGCCGACGACGACGACGGCGACGACGACGACGTTGACGCGACGTTGACGTTGACGTTGACCGCGAGTGCGATCGCGACCACAACAAAATACCATCCGGTCCGATTCGAACAACCAGGCATATCGATCGACTCGTCACAGAGGGATTTTCCGCGTTTTTTACTTATTCCTTAATCGTATTCAACGATTAAATAATAGATCGTGGCAACGTAGCTACCTAAACTAACAATCAGTATGCTTCTGTACAATGCAAAGTGATTTGAAATATCGTTAATTATCGTTATCATTATCATTATGATCGTGTCGTACGTTCCCCTCCTTTCACCATGTATATTTGCCACGTTTTTATTATTATCGTAGCATCGTATCGCCGTCTTCATCGCATTATCGCATTCTACTTTTAATATCGTTGCTAGAGCAACGTGGCCTGTGTGTAGCGTAACCATTTACCTTTGTTTCATCTCTTTCTTATATCATTCTGAAACATTAACCCATAATCTTTGAAACGCATGTACCTCAACGTTCATATAATATAATCAACAAAACATTAACACGAACGTCGCCCATTTCTTGCCCGAAAAGCAATTATCAGACGACAGTTTACACGAGCAACAGGCGTCGCGAATAATAAATTATCATCGTTAATATATTACTCTTTTCGACTGTGCCGACTACCTATTTATATATACATGTAATATGTTTTTATTTTTTCTGTGTGAACGCGTTAGAGCGTTTCATGTAGGTGTGCGAGTACGCGTGTGTGTATGTATGTATGTTAATGCGCAACTCGTGTCTCGCGCTCATAATCGTGAGCTACGGTATACGCACGCATTTCGTGTGTCTCTGTGTGTATGTGTGTGTGTGTGTGTGTATTCTCTCTGTGTGTATATACGTACGAGTGTTTTGCGTGTATATATACATATATATACACATATAGCAATAAATATGTATACACTTTGTGTAGATACGATACATCGGTATGATCCAGATTTTATCGTCGACGATTGTATTAGCGTTAATTAGTTTCCCGTAACACCTATATCTTATTATTGCTGCAACTTTATAGATCTCCTCTTCTCTCCTCATCGCGTGTTCCTCGTCTCTGCGTCCATTTCCCTGCGTCCTTCAACGGCATCTTGTTCCTTGCGCTGTGTGACCGACCGCCTCAAGAACGACGCACGCTTCTCGCGAGAAGCTGTTTCCGATTTTCAACCGATATTCGCTTCTCGACCAATCATTCGCGAAACAGAAATCCAACTAAATCGGACAAAGTCGAACGAAACGAAATCGAAAGGAACGTTCCGGTCTTTGTCGTCGTAATAGTCCTGGTCGTAGTCGTAGTACCGTCGTTATTGTCGTTGAATCGGCCATTGGCCGATTATTTCGGAGTACTTGACAACGTACTCAGTATCCACGAGCTGAACTGAAAAAACAAAACACCAGGCGGCTCTCGCGCGTGTGCGTGCGTGTATGTGTATGCGTGTATGTGTAATCGAGAGAGAAAAGTCGCGAAACTCGGCAAAGATCGAAAGAATTGCGACCTCTCGCGAAGGGAAGCAAAGCGATTACGTCGATCGGTCGATCGAACCCAATACCCTAATGGCGTTTCGTGCAACACGAAGTCAATGACGTTCCACTATTCGACTCGTCGTTCTCGATTAACCGGTCTCAACTTGCATCGACCAGTCGATGATGACGCCACGTCGAAAGCGAGAAACAAACTACTTAGGTGTATACGTATTTCGTCGAACGAAAGCTATCCTAACGTTACGACGCGCTTGGAAATTCGTCCTTTATGCTCTCGCGTGGTCTAGCTACATGTACGGTTTTGTTTTCTTTCTTTCTTTTTCTTTCCTTTTTTGTAAACAGAGCTCTCTGTTTTTGCCAATGATGCGTTTCGCCAAACTGTTCTTTGTCTCGCCGATTCTTATCGTTCGGAGAATACGAGGGTTCTCTCGGTTCGTTTACGTACTCGTCGCCGCCATTATTGACGATCGTATTTCAACGCGATATAGCACCTGACTCGGTTCGATCGAAGACGGTTGCGGCGATGTTAGAAGCAGCGAGAGAGGGAAGGCTCGTTAGAAATCTACACGCTTCGAATAGTACATGATATGTGGCGAGTGATCGTGTATGCGTGATGCGCGTCTCCAAAACTATCGCGCGACTATGCTCGAAAGCGTTCGAAACATCCGAGAGGTGCGTAAAGAACTAATTTCCAAGCTCGGTTAAAAATCACAGTCAAAAGAATGCACTTCGGTAGGTAGTCGGTTTAATTGGACACGGCTACCAGAGCCGGCGCACCACGCCGAAAATGGCGTGAAAAACGAGAGGGTTACTCGGTAGCCTCGCGCGACCCCTCGCGTTACAGAAAAACTCCATTGGGTGTTAGGCTTGGCTCGGAACGAGATACATCGATACGACCTATTCTCGCAGGCAGCCACCCGCGAGAGCACCGCTTATTTTCTTTCCGCTCGTACTTACGTAGGCCCGCCCGGTAGCCTCGAGTAAAATCGATCGCGTACGAGCGAAAGTAAACCGTCGTTCGTCGCTCGACTCCGACGTTACATCACGCGTGTCATCCTCGTCTCGTTGATTGTCGGCCGTGCAACGGCCAATAATCGCGATAGGCACCGTGATCGCTCGAGAGAGATCGACGAAGGACTCGCTCCGCCGCTTGCTCGTTGACGTTCCGACACGAAACTTGCCGCTTCGATACGTCGCCGAACAACAAGGTCGCTTCGTCGCTATACGTCGTCCGTGCCTTTTATCGTTTCTCGCGTGTACGCGTTTCTGGCTGTCGGTATTTCCTATTTACTATTTGCTACTCGCTACTTGCTATTTACCGCGATTGAGAAATCACCGATCGCGTACGAAAGGAGAGGTTGGAAAAAGGGGTAAAGACGAGGTTGAGATCTAGCGAAAACCGAGCCTACCGAGACAAATCACTCTGGCGTTGTTATAAGTTTTACGCTTCGTGATAGAAAGTGGAACGAAGCGAGGCTAGCGACGAAACTATCCGCGCATCGAGTCTGTCGATGGAAGCGCGTGAAAACGGAAAGAAACTAAGGAGGACGGCGATTCGGTCAACGATGGCCAAGCTAAGGCGACAAACGACGATCGCGCAAACAAACAACGACGACGGCGATTCTTCGTTCTATCAGCTATCGCTTTCCTCGTTTCCGTTCTCGTTCTTAATTCGTGTCTACGTCCGTTCTTTGCTCCTCTTTCTCTTCTTTCCTCCTTCCTCACGATGAACATGTTGGACGCGTATACGTTAACGCGTAAGCGTAACAGAAGGCAAAATACAGCGACGATCCGTAGGACGAGGAGCGGCACGCGCGGACAAAAGGCCTGTCGACAACATCGCGATCGAGCGCCACTGTTGTTGTTGCTGTTGCTGTTGCTGTTGCTGTTGCCGTTGACAATGGCGAAGTTCCAGTCGACGACGACCGTGCGACTTGGAACGGGCGAGGTGTCCAATGTTGTTTCGGGCCGATTTGTCTGGACTCGGACACGTTGCCGACGTTTCGCGGTGACAAACGCGACGGCAACTTCTTTGGATTTGTCTGCAAAAGAAAAAGACAGAAGAGGATCAATGGAAAACGCGTGTCGTTCTCGCCGATTTCGTTCGTATACGCGGACCAAAAGATTGAATGGACGGTACCTGGGTGCGGCGTTTACAGCCCAAAATATCCACCGATGGTGGTAGTCAGAACGACGGCGAGTATAGCAAGGCAGATCATGATCATGATCTTCTTCTGCGCTCGGCATCAATGCATCGGCAAAAACATAATGATCGATTATCAACACGGTACGCAATTTAGCGGTTCGTTCCTATCGTAACTACTCTGATTCTCCTCGGTGGTATATGCTACACGCCACGTTGCATCACGCCTCCCTTCTTTCTTCTCTTTACGCGTACACAACACCCACGCAAACATCGTATTCGATCTTCTTTTTAAATCGCACGTGTTTCGCATGCCTCTCTGCGTGTGTCACTGACCACTTGGTGGCAAACTGTTCGTGTGCTCTTGATCCTCCCAAACCTCGTCGGATCGTCGGATCGTGTCGCATCAAACGAATGCTAGATTCGCGCGTTCGCTTCTCTCTTTTCGTTTCTTTTATTTTGCTCTCTTTTCGCATCGCTGCATAGACACGATACGCGTTCAGACACGAGAAAAACGCAAATTTCTGGTTAACGAGATCGTCCGCCCTAAATATCGTCGTTACATTTACCTCTTTCATACAAATCGCCTACTTATTTACGGATCGTGCGAAATTAACTGAAAATTCGTATCGCGCGATTGCTGGATCGTTGGATCGATCGGGACCGATCGTCGTCTGGTTTCATCATCGACCTGCGTGTACCTTCGACGAGCCACGGGAACGCGTGCTACGCGACCACTTTTATACGCGACAAGGTACGTAGCTGGAAATACACAAATTTCATAATAATTCTGGACACGGTTACGAGAAAATCGGGGAAGACGTTTAAAACGGCGTCGCACACGAGCGCGCACTTAGCATCGACCGCGCACGCGATTCTCGAGCAAACGAATCGAATACGAGGAGAACTCGTGCGAGTATTTCTAAATCGTCGACAGCGTCCGGCGTGTTCGCTTTCGAAACGTATGACGCGTGTACGCGAAAACGCCGCAGCTGTTGCTAGTTCGCGACCTTTTTCCGCGAGGTGGCTGGGTGTATGCGTGTGCCCTGCCATTCAACGAAAACATTGTCTTTCCTTTCTTTTTTGTCTTTTTTTCTTTTTTTACTTTTCTTTCATGGTCCACTTTCGTGTTCGCTTTCGTACCGCTTCACTGAAATCCTCGTATCGTCGATCTATCTTCTTACAACGCATATACCAGAATGATTATGAGAATGATGATCGCTATTGTCAGGCAAATTACGATGAACATCAATTTCTGCGAACAAAATACAACATTGCTGTCACTCGATGAACGCACAAAGCGCATCCAAGAACAGAGCCGCGAAAGAGAATTCTCGGTGGAGAAGTTGGAGCTCGGGCCAATGCTCGAGATGCCGATACGATCGTCACAGAGGACGTGCGACCAACTCGCTGAACGACGAGGAAGAATCGCGAGAGTTTGATTCGAGGCACTCGAATCGCCGACTCGCTGCCCTCTTTTTCCTCTCGAGCTATCGCAGCGTCTCTACTCTTCTACTTTAGATACTTGCGCGCACCGATTCTACGATGTTACGAGAGATCGCGCGAAAGGGCACAAGGACGAGTCGGCGATCAGAGCGCGAATAGAAAAGATTGGCGCGTTAGTGAGACGAGCGGTTGTGGGTTAATGAGGGTTATTGCGTTACGAACAACAAACATGTTTCGTTTTTAGGTGTTAGAGACCAGAGCCAGGGGAAACAAGAGCTCGGAGGAAAATAGCGAAGCTGGTTCCACTTGCCAAGAACGAGGCGCCTGCGTTCGCGCGTTAGAAAGAGTCTGCTTCTACAACGGCGTTTAGAAACGCGGCAAGTCCGAAATCCTCCGGCGAATTCCGAAATCCTTCGACGAACGTGTACTCGTTTCTTGTCATCCTCATCGTCATCTATTTCTTTATACGTAATTACGTGCGTCGCTGACCAACCACTCCGTTTACCACGAGTATAATATTCCCTAGCTGCGCTTCTTTGTCTCTTCGCTCGTTTCCTCGCGCGCCTATTATCGTCGCTGTTCGATCGGCGCTCTTCCTCTGTTCTTGGCGTCGCATCGAAGCGTCGGTCAAGCGTCGCACACGCGTTCCGAAATCCCGAGTATCGCATCGTGTCCCATTACCCAATTCCTAGCGCGCGTTTCTCGAATTCTTTAGCTCGGAACGCTTCCTATTATTATGGCGATTAATATCACGACCGATATTAAGACGCAGATTACGATGAAGATCATTTTCTGTGGACAGAAAAAAAAAAGATACGATTCGTGTGAGAAACCGGCGAAACAGCGACGAACGAATCCGTCGAAGCGCGGGCAAAGTGCAGAAATCACCAGAGGAGTAAGGAAACGTTGCGCCGTGTCGTTTCCACGGTTCGATGAGAAAGCGGCAGACGCATCGGTTCTTGCACACTTAACAAGGAGAACACGAAAGAGAAGAAGACAGGCAAGGCAAGCAAACAGAGATCGAGATCGAGATCGCGACCGATAATACTGGACGAAAGAAGAGATTATTAAGGTTTGAGTAGAGAGGAAGGGAAAACGTAAAGAGAGGAAAAGATAGGTGAAACGCGCGTTTCTGCGCCAACTGTTGCGTCAGCTTTGATTCTAAAAATGGAAGTTTGCGATTGTTCGCAAGCAAGAAGAGAAGCGGCCGATGACGTACCTTTACGTTGCACATGCTGTTGATACGTTTATCTACGTCGGCGTCAGCTCTGCGCTCGAACGTATTGCACGACACACGACATACGACATCGAAAAGTCGAACAGAAGCAAAGCGAAAGAGAGAGAACGTACGTAAATAGAGAAAGAAACTCGTACACGACACACGATCCGTTGCCACCGCTTTCGAAAACAAATTCGCAAAGCCAGAGCGAGCGATTAACGGCGTACGATGGTCCGTGTCGCGAGGCAAAAACTGAACGAGTGGCTTCGGATGTCGACGAAAGGAGTCGTCGTTGTCGTCATCGTCGGAGAAATACGGATACGACCGAGGAGAAAGAAGAAAGAGAAGAAAGGAGAAACAGAGGTACAGGAAGGCGAGAAAGAAAGAGAGAGAACAAAGAAATCGCAAGATATCTAGAGAAAGATATGCGTCGACTGGTTGCTGTCGTCTCGTGTTTTGGCCACGAAATCCTCGGGGCCTCTTCCCCTCGTTCCTCCTATAACGAAGTAGGAACAACTATCGATGATCGCCGCTGGATAATTATCGCCCCTATCGATCGTTTTTTTCTATCGAAAGCGATCCGGCGGCGATCAACCGTTATCGATTCGATTCGTTTACCTTACGAGCTTTGCTTCGATACTCCTCGGCCTTGATCAGCTCCTCCCAGGCTTGGCCAACGTGGTCGCCGGTTTGATCCACGAGGTATTCAATGCGGTCCACTAACTCACCCTGACGTGCCGTACCAGGGATAGGACGGATGGGACCGATGGAAACGAACAACGGGACGAGATGGTGCGGACCGGAGCATGGCGATTGGGACCTCGGGAGCGAGATCGAACGGGACGAAAAGGAATCGCAACGGTAACCGGTGGATCGCCTCCAACAAGGATGTACCCAAAGTTAATCGTTATGCTTCGTCGCACGCGTGTTCATGTGCGTTTACACGTATACGTACACGAACGTAATCGGATCCGACGACGAGCGATACGTATACGCATAAGCAGCGTGCACAGATAGAGGTAAACACACCATGAGCGAAGCCACACACCGCGGTACACCATATACCGCACACGTCACAGCGTATCGGCAGCGCCATCACCCCGCGGGTCAGAAACAGTCGCGACGCCAGCCCAAACAATGGTTCACGCGCGACAACGTAAAACGCGTGTACACGTTGCGTTTTCACATATGACCGACAGGTGTACACGCGCGTGTACACACAAATCCAATCGTGAACAAGAGTTAGACGGTTAGAGAGCACAGATTAGTACGTGAGATTTTAGTAGTACATATAAGAGCCACATTTAGCACACTCATTTTCAGTAGGACAGAGCGACACAAGTAGAGAGACACAGAGGCACGCACACACACATATATATATATATACGCGCGCGCACATAGAAAAAGTAGAAAAACAATCAAAGTGGGTAAAGGACGCGTAATACATACATCGTAATACATAAATGCACATCGAACGTAAGAACGCACATAGGTGTAAGTATGCGCCCGAGCGTCGTTTCGATTGTACAAAATGTGTTAACGGAAACGACAGAGAAAGCGTCGTCGTTATTTGATGTCGTGTCATAGTAGTAGCAGTAGTAGCAGTAATAGTAGTAATAATAGTAATAATGGTAATAGTGGTAATAGTGGTAATAGTGGTAATAGTAGTGGTAGTAGTAATAGTAAGCATACGCGTAAAGGCGCACCAGATAAACCAAAAAGCGTAAAAGGTTTCACATAGTAGCGTAAAAATGTACAGGATGAAAGAGAACCGCGAATACATGGATGAACGCGATGAAGTAAGAGTGGATAGGCAGAGGAAGGGACAAAGGTTAAGAGAGTCGTCGTGAATGATAGAGACGGGGAGGCAGAGGATCAAAGGAGAAAACAAAAAGTGACCAATTAGACGCGAACGAAAGATCGATGGTTTGAGATCTGGGGAGGACTCACCCGTCGAGCTTTGCTTTGATACTTGAGCGCTTTTTTGGTGTCCTGCGTAGCCGTCTGCACGTAGTCCACCGCGTGTTCCACGTGGTATTCTATGCGATCTATCATCTCGCCCTAAAGTAGGTGCGTGGCGCGAATCCACACAGCGCAACAGGGGAAGAGAGAGAGCGATGTTAGTTGTATAGTCGGTTAAAAGCCGAGTAACGATTAAGATCAAGATTTTTCTCATGCACCGCTACACACGGAACAGGGAAAACGACGAGAAAGAAAAAGAGAGAGAACCATAGCCACGACGATAATAAAAAAAAAATGAAGTCACGAAGACGAATCGAGCTAGAGTTTTCCGAATTACATTTCTCTGCTTGATAAAAAAAAAAAAAAAGAAAAGATAAAAGGTTTGACGTTATCGTCGTGTTAATATCGATAATATCGTTATTACTGTTATTTATTTAGTTGTTCGCTGGTATAGCATGCATCTTTAATTTACCAGCAACGGCCATTGACCTATTCTTTCTCGTTAGCCGTCTCGGTCAAGAAAACTCGCGAGAAAGCTCCGTCAACGGCCGCCGCGTTAGCGAACTCGACAAACACCAAAAACAAGATCAAAGAGAATAGCCGATGTGTTTCGCAAAGAAGAAGCTGGCCGCGAAAGAAAAGTTACATGGTTCGCGCTACGCCCCTCTTAAAATTCATCCTTTTCTCCGTCTCCCGAGTACTTCCGTGTGCTTCGTTAAACTTTGCCACCCGTATCTCATACTTACCTCTAACGCAAACGAATGCAATTTTAAATAACAAAACGACGATAAATATAAAAATCTCGGTATCGCGTGAGCGTATCGAAGGAACGTTAACGAACGATCGAAATAAACAAACGTAGCGGTGACGTGCAGAAGTAGCAGCCGACAAAAGTACTATGCAAATACCGAGACTCTCTGTTTCTACGCTCATAGACTATCGTACGAAAAGATAAAAGGAAACATTTTTTAAAACAAAAAATGGATGCAATGTGATAACGAATAACCGAAAAGACAAACTGTGGAAAGCAAAGTCGGAGGGTGAACTGGGGGACGATTAAACAACTACGACGTTACGTCGCGGACCTTACCTGACTTTCTACCAACATCGCCATGTCCATGAACATATCGTGAAGTTCCCTGATCGAATTTTCTAGTTTAATGATGTCGGCATGACGCGCCTCGATATCGGCGAGCGTCTGTTTCGCTTGTTGCGTTTCCATGATAATCTGCGAGAAACGCGTCTCGATACAGCACCATGTTTTCGATCCATGTAGAAACGAAGAAACGAAACGCTTACCCCCTGCGTGAACACCGCCGGATTTCCTTGTTCCAGCATTTCCTCCAGTTCCTCGTTGGTGGTCGTCCTACCGGCTAAAAGTAGAAACCGATGGTCATTTAAACTCTGACACAAGGCGTAACACGCGGTCAACTACGTGCTCTTATACGATATACGGATACAAGCAATGATCCCCGCTTACTGATTTCCAGCTGTCGTTGTATCCTTCCCTTACACCGTTCTCTGTAATCGGTTTGCGTTCGATTGTACTCCGTCATCACTTCGACGAACTTCCTCGAAAGCGTCGAATGCTGTGTCTTGCGTATCCTCAAATCCGCCGAAGATTTGTTCGTGTGCTCTTCTTGCTCGATATTTTGTTCTATCACTGTCCACATGGGAAACATAATATCAAAATAGAGTCGACCAGCGGACACAGTCCAAACCATATATACAACATGCTTGTCTTCTCAAAACGCGACTCTACTTTTTATTTATAGCGAGCAGAGGTGCCCGTGGCTTTCACCAATACCTCCGCGTGCAATCTGCGCGTGAAGATTTACACGCGCGTTCATTCAAGCCGAAGAACGATGTTGGCGCGTCCAGAGACAAAAGCCACTCTACGCATCTCTATTTAACACTATAAATACACCCCCAAATCAGGGCAAGACATAGTCAAGAATCAAACGTTCGATCGGCTATTCGCAACGCACGGTCGATTTAACTACAGCCATCGTACGTATATAGTTATAGACATACTTTTAAAGTAAATCTCGCAATTGGATGAATTAACGTTATTCGATATTTGTATAAAGACTTGCATTTACTTCGTCACGCATCTATCTAGGATCTGTCTCTTACCCTTCAACTTAGCTCTGACTTTATTGGCCGTTTTCTTGATATCGGACATCAGGTCTTCCAATTCCATTTTAACCTCTGCAATGAAAAAACAAAGACTTGATTCATTCTGTTATCTACGTATCTTACCATCGTTTAACCACATTTCTCGATACGTCCCTTTCCATGAATTCAACTCGTCAACGGCCCATAATCCTTTTTTCGACGCGTAAAAGTATCACTCGAGATATCTCGAAAGTATCGAGAAACCAGATAGTCTACGTTTTTTTCAAGCTCTCCCGTGGCAAATGCCTGAGTTTCGGTTACATTTACGTTCGAAGCTAATTGTTTGAACGAGAGAAAGCGACAGATGGCGACTCCTTAGGACCCGAACCGGGGGAAAGCAAAAATGCAACGACACGATTCCACTCGATCGGTATTTCCTGCTGTCATCGGCAAAGTCTTTTCCACCTGACCCGGTTGTCACCGGATACTGCCTGTAACCCCTTTCTCATCCCTGTTCGTCATTCATCGACAGGGTCGCCCGATCAATTCCACCAACCGCACGGAACCGTATCGCCAATTATCGCGCGTTTATTAAAACGTACCATATCCGTCGTACGCTACCCATGTCGTGTCGCGTACGTACTATACATACGTACACATACACCTACGTGGTCTACGTATCTATCTATATGTCGCGGATGAAAGGACATCGGGGCCTTTCTTTTGGAATTTTTGGGAAGATCCCCGATACTTTAACCTAGACTTTTTCTTATAGTTGTACTTAAATAACGAAACTTAGAAGTAGTTGTTTATGATTTAATCCGATTATGTTTGGCCGAGATTTATGACAGTAGGCTTGGGCTCGAAGTGACACAAATGGTCGCTAAACGTAGCCACGGTCACGGGATGGACGTTTTTACCTAACAGAGGTATGGACTAGTTGTATAGTGGTTTTGCCTCGGAGTATCAATATCGCAGAACGCACAAATATCGTACTAATAATCAAATTGCGGACGGAAACAATGTCGCCGCTACGTGGAACCGTCTAACAAAGGCGATTGGAATTTTATCGGTACCCCCTCGACCAATATAATATAAACGAACGCGATCGTAAGGAGAGGAGAGTTTCATCACTCGCAGTCGCATGCGATCTCATCAGCGAGTTACACGCCGTATTTACGATGAGTTAATACCGAGCGTCCTAGCGAACGTTCTTCGACTAGAGGGGTACAGAGAGGTACAGGGAAAAGTATATAAGTGCAGTTCCACTTGGACTGAGTTAGTTAGTTGAATTCTACTTGTACCGTGGACAAGTAAGTCGAGTTCGTAGTTGAGTTAGACTTTGGAAGGAAGCGCATTTGCTATCCCGTTGACCGTGGATTCGTTATCGAACCTAAGATCATTGTCACTAGCATCTCGAGTATCTAATCACCACGGTTACTAGTCAAATTCTCTAATAATCATATTTGTACCATTGTAAATATCATCTCTGTTGTATAACAGCAATGGCTAATCCAAATGAAGATTCGTTACACGCCCCTAACCCCAATGAGAACTAGACATATATATAAGTAGCTACTGATACTAGTTAGAAAGCGAGGCTCGAACCTAGAGACGTGGTCGAACGACGTACAGAGAAGAAAGGAAAACATTTCGACCGATCGAGATTTCCAAGATCGCATCTCCGATCGAATTTGAATTCGACATTGAATCGGATTCCTCTAGTATAGTCGCCGGCTGTGCACGCGTTCTCATAGGTGACGCGACGAGCGCGCGCATTCTCCTGCGTCGAGGGTGCTCGATGGAATTGGGTTAATACGGGGTGGAAACGTGCCAGACCTACTTCCAAAGCCTCTCGAGAACTCGGCACGCCCGGGAGACACGGGACGCTCGAATTCGATCGAATGGCGCGCGCGTTTCCTGTTCCAGAAAAATTTCCTCTTTTCCTCTTCCCTTTCTTGCCTCCTTTCTTTTCTCTCGAAGAACCAAACGACGAACGCGACGCGATATCGATCTCTCGGACGCTTCCGATTTCGAGCGAAACTCGTGCGTGACCCGGCATTCTCGTCGGCGATTTATCAAACACGTTTCCATATGGAACGCACGCTTCCGCTACGAATTGTACATATCGAGCGTAACGAGCAGCACAGCGAATGATAAAATCGAACTACCGCTTTGTCAACCAGCATTCAGCGACCTATTTATTCCAACGAATTCGTTCTATCGGGATACGCGACAGACGATCTTCGATACGACAACCTTTCGATAACAAACGGTTCTCGCGATCGTGGCACGCCGCTCGTGTAACCGACAGCTAGAAAATCGACTCGATGCTATCTAAACCCAATCTAAATCGTGTTTTGATCGTATTCGCGTTCCTTCGGCAAACGAAGCCATCTGACCGTTTTAGAACGGTGCAGACGCTGTTTCACATCTCCACGACCGTGATCAAGCATCGTACGAGCACGTGGGAAGAAATAGATCGATAGCGATAGCGACGATGAGAAAACCATGGTCGGTTTCGTTTTTCGTTTTGAAAGGAGATACGCGTTTGAACGAGGAGCAAGAGAGCTCGATCGATCTTTTCGCTAGAACGCTTCCAAGTCAGCCGATGTCAGACGTAAAAGTAAGTACGTGTGTGCAGTGTGCACTCGTGGTGCATCGATCGGGTCGTCCTCTCCAGTTTCTAGCGACGAACAACGTCACTCGACTTGGTCGTTCACGGTGTTCATCTCCGTTCTTCGTGAATCATCGCGCGCGCACATTCGCGTCTCTATCCTCCGGTTCTCCTTCTGGCCTCGTTCTTCTGGCTATTTCCCCGATGCTTCGACTCCTAACCTACAGTTATAAAATAGCTCGCGTACACTGGACAAATCGTTCCAACGATCGATAGGGATCTTTTCGCATATATCAAGAGGTCTACCGAAATCGAAAGATCAGTTTTCCGCTGCTCGATGTATCGATGTAGGAGCTCGCTTTATATTCGAAAATTATAATAATACAAGGAAACGCGAATCGCATTCTCATTCTGTCGATTATATCCATCCTCGGACGTAGGAGAACATAATCCTGCTATTTATATCGCTTCCTATATACAATACATATGTAGATCCGAAGAGAGATCAGCCGCATTCAGCAAGCATTCCAGCCGGAACAATCGGATCGAATTGATCGGTTTGCCGAATAACCGGAACGCCGGTAATCGAGCATCGTTAAAGATTAGAAAAACAAGAAAAAGTATTACAAGCAACGAATCTCTAATAATGAGTGCCGAGTGGACAGTTAGGATAGCAACGAGGGTAAGACCAATCGTATTGGACGCTTCTAACGATCTCTGTCGTTCTACCGTTCCGTTCTTTTTCCTTTTCTGCTTCGCTGGTTTTCTTTATTACCCGTCCAATTCTGTTCCTTTGCTCGTCTAACAACCATTTCCGAAAGACTGGACGAACGACGTACGATCCTTCGCGTTCGACTCGTACACGTTTTTCCATACTCGTTGCAACGCAGCTATCTTCTGCGAATAGTTTATCAGCCGGAATCAAATAGATTCGATCCTACGGAAAATTGGCCGTCTGCGTTCTACAAACAGCGATTAAACGTATCCAACGATGGAACAATTTTGATTTGGATCTCTCGCGCGATGGTTTGCGCGATCGATGCACGAGACGGATAAGAATAAGGAGAGACCGTTGGAACTCACTTTCGTCGGTTTGTGGTGCCGATAAGATGGCACTATGTTTTTTCTTCACATCCTCTACGTTCGTCTGGATCCTGTCTATCATTTCGCGGATCTCCTCCACCTATGGAAAAATTAGAAGACGTTAAACCACGTAGCGGTGTGGATAAAAATCGAAGAAGATAGAGAAACGAAGGAAGGAAAACAAATAGAAAAAGAGAGAAATGGGGAAGAATACATTGAAAAATATGAACTATCGATCGTGAGTTATACGACGAGAAAGAAGAACGGAAAATAATCCAGCAAGGAAGGAAAAGTATGCAATGGATGGTGAACTCGTTTGAATAATATGTAGTTTTCACAGGCATCGTATTACGAAGGCAAATCCACAGAACTTAAAGAGTAAATCGGTTAGTAGCTACTTCTTCGTAACATACGTGAATAGTAAAACGTTTAACATCGGTCGATAAGATTGTTGAAAATTGTAGGGACGCGCTCGTCCAGTAGGAGAAAAGGCAGATTTAACTGATTTTATTTTCGAAACGATAAAAGGCGACAAGTGGTTGATATGTCGTTTCTACGGTAACGATTCGCACCGATGTTTCACCTTTATTAAAATTGTCTCTTCCCACGCGCCGTAGAATAAAAAAGATCGGATACCGAAACAAGCGGTCAGAGTTAATACGAGCCCACGCAAATAGCAACGAACGCAAATGTCAAGGATCCTATTTGCGCTGATTTCCTACATCGAATTGCCGGTAATGCGTAGGTGCGTGGTATCGAGTCGCGTTGAATTTTGATCTTTCGTATTTTTCCATTTTACGTTTCCCAAACAACGTTTGTTCCGGTGTGATGATTCGCATCGAGTATCGACGTACGCCACCCTTTATTATTATTACGATACCTACGTGAACTCCAGTAAGAAACGTTACGCTATAAAAGATCTGTAGCGACTAGTTACACGAACAAAAGAGGAAATTGTCATGCAAACGACTAGCAAGCACGGTTTATCAACGAAGCTATTTTTAAAGCTATCTTTGAGAAAGCCGTTAGCTTCCAATAAACAACTTTCCTTGCTTGCGTGATTTCGCTGAAATATTTTACGGCGCCCTTAATAGCAAATCGTTGGTGTCATAAACATCGAGTCCGAAACTATTTAACACTTTACTGACAGCTAGCGATTCAACAGCATACGCACGTCCGATCGGTATCTCAGGCGCAGATTCTCCCTGGCGCCGCCACTGTTTCGGTTTACTGACTCTCCGATATCGTTCTTTTTGTTCATCGCGAACGGTACGTTTTTCAAATTGGTATAAAACTGTGACAGCTTACAAAGCAACGAAAATGACGCCACTGAGCAGGGTATCTTAGTACTAGATAACAAATTACTGCTCAAATAATGAGAAAAAGATTGTCGGTGACAAGAAACCGATTAATAGGTTATCGGTCGGTAAATAAAAAAATGATTAATCGGCTATCGGTCGGTAAAGTGTTAATTTTGCAAAAAGAGTTCGCCACGCGAGGCCGGTCCACACGGTCGATCAAGTCGCGACCCTCGGACTCTAAGGAAATCTCCTTACGTATACCAACTTGCCATAACAACACTAACCCTCGCCACAGCGCATACAAAATGTACGAAATTCTCCGCGAACAGGAAACGCAGAGGTGCAAACTCCGACGAGTACGGAACGTACACGCGTCAATGTAAAAATGAACCACTGCAAAACAAAACTCTGTGATTGAATCGAACACGCATCCAACCATCCCTTCAGATCCATATATGTATATTCCATGTTTTAATAATAGTCTCGTCGATTTAATATAGCAAATAATTATATTCTTTGATCATCGTTTTCATTCATTTTCACGTTCGTATTTTTTGCTACTTGCCATGAGATATGCTGTAAATGAGTCTATTGGGTTGGCAACTAAGTGATTGCGGATGTTGTCATTAGGTGATAATGATAAAGCCCGCAATTAGTTCCAATCCAATACAAAACATATTCGTATTTTGCTATCCTATCCAATTCATCTTCAATTTTTTCGATAGAATTTAAGTTGAAAAAAGGATAATAATTGTTAGATATAATTGACTGTATTACGTTCATTCTTTCGCATAATTGAAACAAATTTCTAAATTTGTATCCTTGCATGATTATAAAATTCTGATCGATTAATCGTTTTCTTGATACTTTAGATTAATTGTCGCGTTTCCTATGAAACCAGTGGGTGTCTTAACATTTATGAACGGGGGTGTACGAGTAGCGCGACCCAATGAGAAAATCGCACAGCGAACAACGTACAGACAGAATAGATGCGAATGTGGGGGTTGAAATATTTGATACATTTTGTACGCGATATGTGACGCGATAT
Source organism: Bombus terrestris (assembly GCF_910591885.1). Taxonomy (NCBI): domain Eukaryota; kingdom Metazoa; phylum Arthropoda; class Insecta; order Hymenoptera; family Apidae; genus Bombus; species Bombus terrestris. Next base: position 2,240,276 of record NC_063279.1, on the reverse strand, counting down.
GGCCATTCGGCTCGGAGTCGTCTCGACCTAATTCTCCAATATCGAGACGAAACCATCCGAACAGAAATTTTCTTGCGTTTCGATATCGACGTGAGCTCGTTTGTCGACGACTGGTCGCGTCTCCTTTGTAACTGCGTTCCCTCGTTCATCGACGAATCAATGGAACAGCGTCAAATAGAAATGCCGATCGTTCCTCGCCTTCCTGCGCTTACGATACGTAAACCACTTTTCATACGCATACCGCAGTTGATAAATTTCGTTCCATCGCTTATCGCGATTCCGTCGAAATAAACACGCGAACGCGATCTCTCGCATTCTGATCTCCGAGTCCGACGACGAATTCGTCAATTGTTCTAACTGGTAAAGTTACGCACAGATCGTTCGCGTATCAATGCGACCGTTGTTCGCGACTTTGAAAGGAATAATTCCAGCCAATCGCTCGACGGATGAAATCCGATCGTCTAGACAACAGGAATCGATAGATTCGATCATGGCCGATCTTAACGTTTACGTGAACTCTCGATCTGCCGCTTAATCGTCCTCGATCGCGTACGTATAATACGCTGCTACGTATTGTCTCGCGGTTGGTCAAATAATTCGAAAAAGAGACAGAAGAGGGAGATAGGGGGCGGGGCGAATAGACGAGATCGGTCGGAGAATAGATCGAGGAAACGAGAAAGAAAGAAAAAGGGGAAGAAAGCGTGTTTCTTGGCGATGAGATACCATGCTGGGAAATAGAGTTTCTTTCGAAACGAGACTTGTACAGATTGTATACTTACCTCCGCGAAAAATTCGGTCATAAAATCATCTGGCCCGCCAACGTTGACGGAAACATCGTCCGCCACGTCATCGTCGTCCGACTGGGCCTGAAACAAATCAACAAAGTATTCGTTAATAGTCGATTTGATTTTTGCACTGGCCTGCATCGAATGAGCGATCAACGTCCATCATCCAGTCAGCATCTTTCGGATTACGTTGTTATCAATTCGTGTACATACTAGCGATCGATCGGTTCATACGTATTTCAGCCGCTTATTCGCCAAATCGGTTGACATTTCATTGACCGCTAGCGGTTCAACAGCATACGCACGTCCTACGTCCTATGTTACGGTTTAGACTCTCCGATACCATTCTTTCCGTTTATCGCGAACGATAAGTTTTTCAAATTGGTATAAAACTGTGGCAGCTTACAAAGCGACGCAACTGAGCAAGGTACCTTGATACTAAATAACAAATTACCGTTCAAATAATGAGAAAAAGATTGTCGGTGACAAGAAGCCGATTAATAGGCTAATGGTCGGTAAGCGTCGCCGACAAAAAACCTATTAATCGGCTATCAGTCGGTAAAGTGTTAACTGCTGGAAATAAAAAGTAGACCAAGTCGATGAAATTATAAAAGACTAGCTGGAATTTAATTTAGCGATTCTAGATTCACCGTCGTTTGTAGTAGAGATCAATATGGTAAATGGTATTCGAGAGACATTTGTAGGAAGTGTTTTCCAACCGTCGGTCGAGCAAGTGCAATCGTGAAGTGAAAACCAAGCTGCGCTAATCCGACTTGAGTCGCATCTACGCTCGTCGTTCGCTTCCTTAACCGTTTGAATGGCAGAGGTGTTTGAAAAAACAGGGTAGTAGAGAAATTTTAATCAATTGAAAAGAGAAACAAGCGGCGCAATAGCTCTCGTCATATTTGTTATTTTATGAAATACACCTATATTATTATATATGCGTATTATTAGTTTATAAATATTTCAAGTTTTGTTCAATATAAATTATTGAGAATATAATAATAAAGTACAAAGTACCATCAGTCATTCGTAGCGTTCAAATGTACTGGGACTTTTCGACACAAAATCTAAACAGCGCGATCGGGCTGCTTGCGACTCGAACGGTTAAGCAGCGGCGTATAATAAGATATAGTCCGTGTCCATCTAGAGGAAATGTACCTTCCAACGGTGAAGGAATTATATAAATCGATTGAATAGTTTCTGAGATTACCTCGGGCATACACATATACCTACGTAGAGGCTTTCTCTATTTACAATATTACTATAGATATGTATCAGTCGACTGCTTTGGCACAAAGACCGGCAAAATTTCCAAAAATGGAATTAAACATTTTGACCTGTGAACGGCTCATTTTCGAAAGATCGATTCGCGTATTAAGGAGAACGCGATGTCAACCGACGACAAGGTGCCGAGGAACAGTTCGTGGTGTGTGGATTCGCGTCGACGAATTAGCATCGAAGATACGATCATGAGAAAGGACGTGAAAGACCAGTCACATCGATACTGCTGTATTTTACTCGCGACCGATACGATACTCATTATTCCGTTCCAATTAACAAATTGTTATATGTGTTGCATTTCGTATCGAATAATACGATACCTTTACTCCACTAACAAACTGAACGTCCGATAATTATATCGTCAGTTCAATACGATCGATACTCGTAAAGCTTCGTTGTATTTTCAAACACGTGCCAAACAATATCTAAATACGAATCAAACGGACAATCTCGTCCGTACTGGTTCTCGTTACACACCCTATATCTCATCCTCGTTCAAACCATCGAACTGGTCTAACGCTACTTTAGCTGTTTGCGATCGGCATATTTTTCTACCGCCACTACCGAACGATAAACATTTACAGTTTGAAAATAAATTTTGAATGCCGCCATTATGACGACATCCGACTTTGATGACAAATTTTAAATGCCGCCACAGTGGCGACATCCGACTATAAAGGGTTAATCGTCTCCACGCGAATATATTTTTATATTCCAGCTATTGTACGTTTTCATCGATCTCTCCTCCTTAACTCTTTGTTCGTACCTCCTTCATTTATCTACAGCTAACTAATAAATGCATACCTAGCAAAATTTGTCGCGAGACATAATTCACTGAGTTTCAAATTGTTTAAATGCGACTAATAAAATATAAAACTATCGATATTGTCATATTCTAAAAACTGTGTTAAGTATGTAATGAATGTAAATCTAATTGTTTAAACTATGGTATCAGATAAAGATATTAAAATAGAATTTACAAACAAATTTTAAATCTTGTAAAAGAAGATTCCATAATGTATTTATGTATAATATTTACAAATATTATTAATATGTTCCTATTATAATTCTCACATTTCGCCCTCCGCCTAAGAAAGAGATTTTTATATCCGTCACTGTTTCGAAGTCCTACTCGAGATTATATCAAGATGTCGAGATTATCGCACGATACATTTTATATAAAACACGAAAACGAAAAAGTAGGCCGTTCTTTCTCCATTCTTTCTTTTCGAAACTCTAATAACTGATTTTTGGATAATACCTAACTATGCCGAACAAGTTCTACTACCATTGCTTTTATCATACGGCATAACCTATGCAGACGCAACAAGCGCATGTTCGTGTCATCCCTTTTTAACAAACATAACGATATACATACATCTTATTTACTTCTTATTTTTTTATGCGGCTTTTCACTTTGGCTACTATTTTCAATAACTTTGTATCAAAAGATAAAGAGAACTCGATTAGAAGTCGAGCGTACGATTCACCGATTTCCAAGCGTTTCGATCGTGAACGCATTCTCGTACGAAAATCCAGGCCGTTGAAGAAGAAAGAATTAGAACACAACGCAATGCCTAACGCAGCTAGGCACGCTAAACAAACTACACATATACGTATATCTACGTAACGCAACAAACGATCGAAAAATAATTTTGAACACGAATGATTTGTTCCTTGCACGGTATTGGACAATACGCGCGACAACCGCGTATAATTAACATCTCAAAAAAAAAAAAAAAAAAGATAGATAACAAAGCAAGTTGATTCTTACGATTGGTCGGAATATATGTAAGGGAGGGGGGAGAGTGTGGGGATGAGGGTGATTGTTCGTAGAGCAATTGTTTATCGTCATTAGAAACTACTGATTTCTTTCTTTCTAAAGTCAAACGAAAGAAGAAAAATAGGAAAACGATCGTCGAATGTAACCGATGGGCTCAGGTACGCCCAAATACATATGTAGCAGGTTCTCGTGAGTATTAGTCGGCGCCTCTGAGTCATCGACACCGACACCTTTATTCCTACGTACGATCGGTCACCTCCCAATGAAACTATAAAAATACTCGTCAATACCCGGAACATTGTATATTATATCACAATGTTCGAACGTCATCCGGAAGAATGAATCTTCCATTTGAAAGTGACTGCCTGAATGTACTTGTACCGGCATCGAGAACTCTGTCATCGTTATGAAATAAACGATGACGAAAAACATATATTGGCAAACACCTGTCAGTCACAGGAGGCATTGGTCTCTCTCTTTCTCTCCCTCTTTTCTGAACTCTCACGCTCGCTTGCTCGCTCGCTCGCTCTCGCTCTCTGTTCAACTACCGAATGGTTGACAGTCAAGTAGACATCTCGGAAACGCCTTCTTTCCATTTTACCAGTAAACGAGCATCGATTCGTTTGACGATTGGTGTTTTTAAAGGAAATATTTGAAGTCGTCGAATGAAACGACTATGTACTATATTACACGTATAAATACATATATATATTATATATATATATATATATTATATATATATTATAAGTGCATATATATCGCGAGAGAATATCGTTTCTTCGAACGTCATAAAATACGAACGATGCAGAGAGTCAGAGTAACAGAATTACAAACAGACACTAACAAAACTGAGATTTGCAGGAGTAAGAGAGAGAGAGAGAGAGCGCGCATGAATTAGAGAAAACTAGAGAGAAAACCACAGAAAAAAGGAAGGTAGAAGGAAGGAAAAAGTAGACGGGCAAGTTGTCGTAGACCGTTCGGCGATTCGACTCGATTTCGAAAAAAATATAGCTAGTTTTTGAAAACTCACCGCAACGAGGGCTGCTAATCTATCCTTGGTCATGGCGAGGGTGGCAAAGTGTTGCGAGTCAGCGGGTGTACGGAACGATGAGACTAGCGACTAATCCCATTCACGATTTTATCCATGTACTATGAGCACGACCACTAAAAACTAAAGGAAACGGACGCACTAGCGGCGAGAGACACGATCGTAAAATCGATACACTCGCGAACTCGGCTGCTTCTGCAGTGCCGTCCGTTTTGTTGCGCATGCGCCGCTGACGTCAACTATACTCAGGACCGAATCTAGACCTCGACGTAGCCCCACCTTCGTCATTTTCCCCCTCTACTTCCTTTACCATTTATTTACCCTAAGAATTTTCCTTTCCATACAGATCTATATTTCCATCAAATATACAGCCTCCAACGTAAAATTCGGAACTTATTTGATTTCTTCTTTCTGCAATTTATCGATATATGTTTGAATCTGTCGCCTTCATACGAGAATATTCTTCGAAGTTTGCAATACTCTGATTCGTTAAATGAAACAAAAAAAACGAGTGAATCTCCGTTATCAAAGCAATCATAAAAATATCAGACACTTTGATACGACAAACGCGAATCATACGATCTACGTTTTGATGTATTATATATTTCTATCGAAACGAAAGAAAGAAAACGAAAACGAAAGAAAACCATTGGGAAAAAGATGGAAGGTTAAAGTGGACGTGTGCACTCAAATTTAACCGCCTAACGTGCGCCAATGCATCCTTCCACGTATACGCATACGTATACGTATTAATTCTCCCGTTAAAAACTGAAATTCTTCGATACCGGCTCGGTGTGGCGCGCATAAAATAGATGTCGCTGACTTACGTCATTTTCTACTTATAATTTAAAAAAAAACCACCGATTTACATATTATTTTAATGATTTAAACGAAAAAATATTCCAATTTAATTTTTTCATAGCGTATCGATTAGATATATTCATTAAATTGAATGATATTCTACTTAGCGAATGATGAAAATGCGGACCCCTGTCGTTGACTCGAAGGAACGCCATTGTGAGCCGTAACGACTGTGTTGCAGGGTAAATTTTATCGGTCATTTTCACGTACACGTTACTTGCCGGGAAATTTTGTACAAATATTCTCCGATTTTCATAGATTCATAATAAATCTATCGTCGGTTTGTTCGATTCTTTGCGATTTCTATCAAAATTACGTGTAGTCGCGTGACAAGATTAACGCGAAAGCTTGTGTTACAACGAGAGGCGCCATTCTTTTAGCAGAACGTGGTAAATTTTGTACATCGAGCGCGGGACGTTAACGATAAACCGGCCTTGCAATTTATTAGAAAAGATACGACAAAGTAGTATTTTGATAGGTGTGTTCATATTATAGTCGAGATATAACGTATTATTTTTAAATAATTACAAATATAGTGAAAAAACACACGTCGATCACGTTTTCGATGCGTGATTTTCGATCTAGTATCTTCCAGCAACTTCCAAGTGTCGGACTATTCTAATTTTCTAGTGTATCTATAATAACCTAATCGATAATACATTTCTCTTTTGCATTCGGTTTTACTCTCATCTATCCGATCAGTTTTTATATATAAATGTTACTTTTTCAGATCTCTTTTTATCACATCAACAGTTTGTGGTCTAACAATCGGTATGGCACAAATGGCACAAAATGTTGAGATTCCAACTTTCAAATGTGTACTAGTAGGTGACGGTGGTACTGGAAAAACGACGTTCGTCAAGCGGCACTTGACCGGTGAATTCGAAAAAAAATATGTCGCAACTTTAGGTGTCGAGGTACATCCTCTGATCTTTCACACGAATCGTGGTCCGATTCGTTTCAACGTTTGGGACACAGCTGGTCAAGAAAAGTTTGGTGGTCTGAGAGATGGATATTACATTCAAGGACAGTGTGCTGTCATCATGTTTGACGTTACGTCAAGAGTAACGTACAAAAACGTACCTAATTGGCATAGAGATTTGGTTCGTGTTTGTGAGAATATACCTATAGTTCTATGTGGAAATAAAGTTGACATTAAGGATAGAAAAGTAAAAGCCAAGAGCATCGTCTTTCATAGGAAGAAGAATCTACAGGTAATAGCATGTCCAAAGCATATAGTATTTTTGTAGTTTGATTTTACAAATCTTTTATTTTTCTTCTCGTTTCCTGCAGTATGTAATATACCAAATATCTTTCTAGCTTGACTTATCTTAAGCTATACACATTCTTCTAATCTAACTTACCTTTATATATAGGAACTGTCGACATAATGCACATTTAATCGAAATAACAATTTTCTCCATGTTTGCTTTAGTACTACGACATCAGTGCAAAGAGCAACTACAATTTTGAGAAACCTTTCTTATGGTTGGGACGTAAGCTGATCGGTGATGCAAATCTTGAATTTGTCGCGATGCCAGCTCTCCTTCCTCCTGAAGTTACAATGGATCCACAATGGCAACAACAGATAGAGAAAGATCTTAAGGAAGCACAAGAGACAGCGCTACCAGAAGATGATGAAGATCTTTAGTTTGCCACGTCGTGTGTATTATACGAATAGGGGCAAACCATATACGTACACGTGCATACTAAGTACGTTACGTACTTGTGCCTCTCTATAAGTCAGAGATTCTTTCTTGGATAGAATTAATGGATACGATTATTTCTGTTTCATATTTAACTGTCATACGATGATAAAAATATTTCGACGATTCGCGTTTCTCGAGTTTTGTCTTAAAGGTTAGATGATACCAGGAATTGAACATTGCGTTTTCACGCATGTCATGATTTGCGTGCGTGAATTAGACACGCGGTCTAATTCCATACAAGTCAGTTTCAAAGTACGATTTAACCGATACACATTGACCCAATGAAACTTTACGTATCGTAGATTACAGTCGTTCCTTTCTTTATTTACGTATAATTGATATGAGTATGCGTGAGTACACGTATGTTGTGTGAAACGATGTATTTAGTGTAATGAATGCATAACTTGTCGATCAACCGAATTGTCGATTTGCTTTAAGGCATAGTGTCAAAGCTGTCGGATTTCTGTTGCTAACCTTATAATATCGTATGCCGAAACATTGTACGTGAATTGCCTGTGGCGGAATGAATGAACGGGCTGCTTCGTAAAGTAAAAAAGTGAAAAATTAATTCTGTAAGAAAGAATCTTTCGATACAGTCGATGCGCTAATATTAAAAGCAACTGTTTACACATGCGTCTGCATATGCTTACGCGCGTACACACTCATGTGTACATATACACACACACGAAATTTGAGAAATTCTCAAAGTAGTTCAATCTTTACAAATAAATGACATAATCTTTGCTGCTACCTTGCGTATGTACACACAGGATCATCCAACGAACATAAATGAAGAAGGAAAAGAAAGCATTAGGCGTGCAGTGCCACCAGTCGTTTTTACGAGTAATCTACAATTCTTAAACACAGCGTTGTATTTTGAAATAATATTTCGATTGGAGCGAAGTACAGTTTGTAGTCAGTTGCGCCTGTCCAGGATAATGAGGACTATTTACTATTTTTATTAGCGAAGGTGAATGTACCATTTGTTCAACTTAAATTATATAAACAGTGTTTTTTTCTTTCTATACAAATACGTTCGTTTCGTTATGGTGAGACAAAGCGTTGCACATGGTCCTTTCCCTAATTCCTTTATTTTATTGCCAATTGAATGCACCAAGTAATGTGTACACAAACACCATAGCACAACTATGGTTAAGAAATAACAGAAGTAAAAGGAGAACGAAATATTTCGTATCGGTGTCTCATCTGTTGTTTGAAACAACTTGTACCGTTGATGTAATGGACTCAATAAATCATCGTTGAACTGTTTTTTCAAAGTTAAGACATTTTCAAATCGTTTAAAGTACTTACGTTCTCTATTTGTTGAGGAAATTATACTTTATCGATAATAAAAATCGACCATTTTAAAAACAGAAAATTAAAATTATATACAAAATGTTATTATATTATTATTATATACAAAAACAATTTATTTATTAATTGCCGACATGACTGAAAGCAATATTTTTAAATCGATTATTTTAAAACAATAATATATAATAATAGTATATATAATGTGTGTATTTGTTGAATCTAGTTTTACATGGTTTTATTGATTGACGCACGACAAATGCAGTAAATGATTTGAATTATGCTTTCGCATGTTTCTTTGTTTTCTTTCTACCTCCGAGAAGATCTAATCGTTCGGTTTCGCTGAGACTTGACAAAATATTCGTGATTACTCCAGTTGCTATAGACATCGCGCCATCTCTTATCGTAAATCGCTGGCCCTTTTCACACACCATTGGTCTTATCAATTTTAACGTAACACTGAAAACAAAAATCCATATCCACGTCGAATCGATTTATTAATTCGTGTAACTCGTTTTTCCGCTTGAATAACATTTAAAGAAAATTTACCTAGAGTCTTCGCCAGGCATGATCAAGTCCTTCATTTGCAAATTTAACTGAGCTGCACAATCCCAGGTCTTTGAAAATATTTGAGCTTGCATGAGATTATTTATAGGTTTCTTTCTACCTCCTTCCGCAGGAGTCAGCATGTACATTTGACATTCTAAATGATCGTAGGCTTTCATGCTTCCTGGTTTACACATTATCATACCCCTTCTGATGTCCTCTCTTTTTAAACCTCTAAGCAAAGCACCCATTTGGTCTCCCGCCTCGGCTTCTTCCAACGTTTGATGAAACATTTCTATTCCTGTTATTGTGCTTTTTATTATTTTGTTGTATCCAATCACCTCACATTCCATGCCCTTCTTTATTTTTCCACGTTCCAATCTGCCGGTAACTACCGTCCCCCTACCCGTAACAGAGTAAACATTTTCTATCGGTAAGAAAAAAGGTTTGTCCAATTCTCTGACAGGGTTTGGAATATAAGAATCCACAGCCTCTAACAATTTCAGTATAGCATCCCGTCCTATACCTGGATTATTACCCTGTATCGCACAAAGGGCACTACCTTTAACAACAGGTATGTTTATACCATCATAACCCATTTCGCTTAACAACTCTCTTATTTCCATTTCTACTAAATCGACCATTTCATTGTCTGCGACATCAACCTTTATGAACAAAAAAAAACATAACGTTGTTGATAACAGAGAAGAGGGCGAGGTAGTTTTTACATAGATAGTATTCAACCAACTACACGAAAGATCTTACCTTATTGATGAAAACAACAATGTTACTGATACCAATTTGCTTAGCAAGAAGTAGATGCTCTCTGGTTTGTGGCATGGTACCATCTGTAGCAGCAACAACAAGAATAGCTCCATCCATCTGTGACGTTCCAGTAATCATGTTTTTGATATAATCCGCATGTCCTGGACAATCGGTATGTCCATAATGACGTTTCTCTGTCTGATATTCAACATGCGCGATATTAATAGTTATACCGCGTGCTTTTTCTTCGGGTGCATTATCAATATCAGAGTATTCTTTTGCTTTTGCGAGTTCCATTTCAGAAAGAACTACAACAGACAAGGACAACAGTAAACGCAACAGATAAAATGATTAATGTAAATGAAAATCAACTGGCAAATATACTCTTGGTAATAGCTGCTGTAAGCGTCGTTTTTCCATGATCGACATGTCCGATTGTACCAACGTTACAATGGGGCTTATTTCTATTATACACTTGTTTCGCGCTATAAAACCTTTGCGTTATCAGACCCGATAAATATGTCCCTGCTCGTAACTGACCATAACATTCCTAAAAGTTAAGTTTCGAAACGTATTATGGAAGTAGCGGTTATGGAAATTCCATTGTAATTTTCTTACGTGTTTAACAAGATGCTCAACTAAAGATAGCTGCTTCACAGTGTGCCTGAGTGCTGAAAGTAAAAAAAATGCCATCTTTTATCAACGATCTGTAATCAATCGATGAGCAAATTAAAGTTTAAGTTTCTTTGATTCTAATTTCGTTTGAGTGACTTCCATCTTTACGAAATCTTTCTACATTCTATCGTTGTCTTAAAGAAACACTGACTAGAAGCAACGATCATTCGATACAAAGCGATTTTACGTCTACTTACCAGAATTGTAAATTATCTTCGTAGTAAATATCATGTTTGATGCACAATTTCTTTAACGTTTAACCTATACTTCCAACGAAACTCCTGAACAACCAACTCGCTGAGGGCGACGCGTGCGGACAAACTATTGGACGAGTTACGTAATATTTATGATTATAATTCACTCGAATGTACACATTACATTAACGTTTTGCTCTTCCCTGCCCTTTCCTATTTTTTCGAAGAGCATTCGACGCAAGAAAGAGTCCAGAAGCAATTTGTTACCGATAAATATTCTAAAAACTACGCAAAATTTTACGTAGTATTTGCCTTTCCATTTTTGATTGGCTGAAACCATCCACACGCGATAATCCAATTCTGTGAAAGATTTTGAAAGAGCGGCTTTCTTCAAATATCACTTACATCGTCGGTATGAAACGTTTCAAAACGAAATTAGTAAACGAAATTTTGGCAAAATTGAAAACAAACTAGATCGAGAGACGCTTTTACGATAAGTTTTCTGGAGTATGATCGAAATCGTCTCTTTCGAGAAGAAAACAGGAACAAGGATGCATGTACCCGTATACGCGCGGCAAAATTAATAAGTGAGATCTAATTAATTCGAAGAGAATAACGAGGCACGAGAAGAAGAAGAAGGTATAGAAGGTGCGGGGATCGGGAGGATTATCATTACCGTCGTTAAAGCATAATTTCGAGATACTCGGTCAGATAAGAGCATAGAATTGGGATCCATTCAGAATGAAACGTGAGATAAATTAAGGTAGATATTTAAATGGATTCCGGACATCCTTATTCGCACATTTCTCGAAGATAATCGCGGATGAAACGAGCAATCGTACAGCACCAAGGTGAGATCGATCGTCTAATCGAAGTGCGAAAAGAATTTTGTAAATAGCACGGTTGGTACGCTAGGAATCTTCCCTGACCGTCGTCGCTTGTTTCGTAGCACACAAAATGTGCTACAATACGAACGCTCGGATAGACAAAGCAAGGATGTGTTGAGAAATCATGTGTTCCGAAGACAGAAGGCCCTATACATACACAATATAATAGATCTTTGCTGCTATTAGGTCATGTTGGTGACAGTGTTTTCGACCGATTTATTTCATGTTTCAGTGACTAACCAACACACGATATATCGCGTCTAAGATTAGTATAAAGATCTATTATATACGTATACGACAGTATATAGGGACCTGTCTGTATCTTCCGAATGTACTATCTGCCGAAGCTAAAATTTTATATTTTAGATTTACTATTTGATCCTACGATGTGTACAAAATTTCGTCTAGATCAGCCACCGGTGCCTTTCGAAAGTACAGACGAGAGGAAATTATTCGTTCACGGATTAAAACGAACTGGCAAAGATTTCGACGAAGCGATCATTTCCCATCTTGCTTCGAGCCCTGCAGAATTTTATGGCACTTCCGTGTAGGTCTTTTACCTCGCGCCCAACGCGCACTACGCGTTTCTCGCGGTTGGCTCTTCTTTTGTTCTCGGGTCTCGGTCGATTCTCCATTTACATTCCAACGTAGACCATCGCGGCGCTTCCTGTTTCTCGGGCGACTCACCGCGTGCCGTTTCCCGCTTCCCGCTTCGCGCCTCCTTCTTTCGGCTTTACCGAGCGGGCCTAAAGAAAGAGTCCGAAAGACTGACCGTCACTCGCGTCTCGATCACGAGTCGGATACGGGCCAAGGGTAGCTCGTGAAACGATGACGTGCCGACGAAACGGTAGGTTAACGATACCGTTCGGTTGCGCGACCAATCTTCCTCGAGGAGTAGAAATTAACGAAACCACATGCACCGGTAGATGTACCGGTGCGACGAGTAACACAACGGGCAAGACGACGAGGAAGACGATGAGAAAGGGAAGCGCGGCTGATCGAGCAGGAAGAAGAAGAAGAGAAGGGGTGGATCGCGACCAAGTTCGTTGCTCGTTTCGTATTGGAATACCAATGAATTTTGAAGCAGTCTGCGCGTGACCCGAATATTATTCGTTCGTCACCCTCTCTTCTTACCTTTTCCATTTCCGTCTTGCTCGTTCCTCGTCGTTGTTACCTCGTCCGACAGTTCCAACTATTATTCTCGAAGAGTCGCGTCATAGGCATAGACGCGAAGCGGACAAAACATTGTCCAAACGAACCGCGAATTTGCCGATCACGATACGCTACGATCGCGGAAGGGAGAGTAGTGACTCGAAGAAGGATCGAGACCAGAAGTCCGGAACATAGACCGAGACGAAGACCGAGAGCGCGGTAAAGAGGTGGGAGAGCGAGGGAACACAGTTGTGTCCGCTTTTGCATCGTTCGTGCACGGGGACCAAAAGCAGCCAGGGTCGCCGTTTGCTTTCAGTCATTGCGAAGAACGCGCGGACATCGCAGTCGCGCCGAGTACTCGTGCGAGATAGATCGAGTCGTTCGTCGCGAGCACGCTCTCGACGCAGAAGAAAAGGAAAATACAGCGTGATCGATCGATCGACCATCGATCGTCGAGGCGAAGAGCCGTGTAGTCGAGAGAACGATGCGTGGCAACGGTGAAACGATCGTCGTTCTTCTGTTTGCGATCGCGATCGATCGTTTGGTGAGTTTCGTTCGGCGGTAGATCATTTCCGACGCAAATTCGCGCGCTACGTGCTCGACCGATGATGGCCAAGATTTACGGTTTCGCGCTCGGCAAGAAGATAGGGCGGGTGAAGCGAACCGACGGGCACGAACGTGCGGCGCGAAACACGCGGAAATGGAAGTGCGGTGCGTCAGCCGCGTAAACAGCCGTTCCCGCGAAAACGAACGTCGTTTTGCAGGAACTGGGAACTCTAACTCCGAGCGCTCGCTGGCAACACCTGATTAACGGTGCATGTTACGCGGCTACTTTAAACTCGGGACGCGAATGTCGCGCCACGTCGTCTCGTTTCGCGCTTACTTCCTTCCGTGCATCGCCATGCGTCGGTCGTCGTCCCTCTTCTCCACCGTTAGCGATTCTTCCATTTCTCTCGCTACGTTGCACGTTCGATGTATTCCGTCTTCCCCCTCTCTCTCTCTTTTTTTTTCCCAGCTACCTTTGTCTCTTCTTTACGGTCCTGCTCTTTCCATTCTATCCGGCTTGATTCTTCCGTATTGCCAGCAGTTTTTACCGTATTCGCGGCGCGTTTGTCCGCGCTTATTGTTCGACGATGAGATGAGAAACTGGCAAACGCGATCGAGGTAATGGGACAGGAAACAGGGTGAGAGGTGGTAGAGAGGCGCGTAGGAATCGAACGCGTGGAAAAGACGAGCAAACGGGCGACGAGTACGCCAGGCTGGTTCGCGTTCGTTTCCTTCCGGATAAACGAAGAAACGAGCTGCGGTTCTGGTTTACTCGTTGCCGTCATCGGGCAAACGGGAATACGAGAAAATTGCGATGCGCGTTTCAGGGGACGATAGTTGTGGGCTCGGCAGCGAGGACAGTGAGCGCGCGGCTGGACGAGCGATGTGCCAGGGACGCGGAATGCGATTCCAGCATCGAGGGTAGTCACTGTCGGAATGGCTATTGTCGCTGTTTGCCCTACTTTGCCGCGTACAACGGAACGTACTGCCTCGAGGGTGAGAATTTGTTGCGATTACGAGCCTCGATTCGGCGGCGAGAATATAACAACGAGCGCTGTTTCCTTTCTCGCGGCGATATGCAGCGACTCTTTTGGGCCAGGAGTGTCTCGTCGACGAGCAATGCACCTTGAAAGTAGCCAACAGCGGCTGCTTGGATGGCTTCTGCGGCTGCAGGGATGGTTTCCTCCAATTTCGTCGGCACACGTGTCTGGGTCGTAAGTAGACGCGATCGTTAAACCGTTCTTCAAACTATAGCGGACGAATCGACGAAAATAGATTCTTACGAGTTTTTCTAAGCTCGTCCGCCGAGTCTGAGAAACGCAGTCTCCGGATATTTGTAAACGTCGTTTCGTCCGACCACTCGTTTAATGTAACCATGACCTTACGCGTGTTTCGCTCGTTTCGTATCGGTTCAGTGAAATCGAAAAAGGCTAAATTCCACGTCACATGGTACCTGAAATTTTCTTGCGCGAACGTGATAATAATAATATGTTTATCACAGTGTTTATCCTAACTGTCTATGGTATATAAACAGTTGAGGTTTCATATCTCGGAATATAGAGAGCAAACGCGCGAATGAACGCATTATAGAAATTCTTTATTCGGAAATATTAGAAATTAGAATTTCCAGTGGTGTCTATCCCATATGATAATGTATCGATAGATGGATTTATTACAGTGGATTAAATAAAACACGATGATTATTTAACTTGAACTTAATGCATAATCAACGATTGCGGTTGATCGTCGAAAGATATCATTGATGGCCGTTAGGCCTATTGAAGTTTTCTGACTCTTTCGGTTTGTCGACATTTGCGCTTTATCGTCGACATTGTTTGTATGTATGAGACTCACTTCAACACCATCTATCCGAACGACGAGACGGAGTTATTAAAGAAGTCGAGTACGTCGGAGAAACGATATGGCGCAAGAAAATTTCACGTACCGTTAAACGTTGCGTCCAAGGCTAATTCGACTGAACTATATCGATAACCGTCAGATTCGAACGAGACGACAGCTCGAATCGCTTGCCGGCCTCGTCGTATGCCCTTCGTCGAAGCTTCGACGAGTCCGAGTAAGCAGGGATTAATCTTCGATGAGAGATCGATCGAACGCGCGTTGTTTCGTAACGTTTCAGCGGCGAAACTTGGCCAAGTTTGCTACGAACACGCCCATTGTCGTCTATGGCAGCGGAATTCACACTGTGACTTCTTGATCCCCAACTTGTTCGGACGTTGCCAATGCACGGCACCTATGCGTCGCGAAAACGATATTTGCCGACCCGACGATCTGGTTAGACCTTTACCGCTGTTCGACGATTTCTCGACTGAAACGATCGCGACAGCGACGATGTCGTCCCGCCACGACGAGCAAGCTCAAACGTTTGACGATCGACGAGAGGACGAGGCGGAGAAAGAGATGGAAACAGGTAACTAGGTGGCGCAGAAGCGACGTTACATCGACTACCCACGTATTTCGTTCGGTTCTTTTCAGGAGTTCGAATCGACTGGCTGAGAAATGACACCGCGCAGTCGGCAATCTCATCGTTTCCCCTTGACGCGACTACCGAAACGACGAATTCTTTCCACTCGCAAAACGTCTTACCGACGGCGGACTACGACAGTAGAGACGATGCTATCGTGGTCGAGGCACTCACCGAAACCGTGTCGTCGACGGTGTGGACGTCAGGTAAGAGAAAAGGAAGAGGCAGACAGTCGATAAAAAGGGAGAAAATCGTTATCGATAAAATTTCTACGCAAACTTTTGCGCAGCGTCCGCTTCGAAAACAGATCGACAGTCGGAGGTGGAGGCGACCGAGCCGCCATCGGCCATCAGTTTAGGACACGATTGCGTCTCCGATTTGGAATGCCGGCTGGCGGATCCTTACTCGAGATGCATCGATGGAACGTGCGACTGTGGTTTCCGAGGAAACGGAAGCTGCTCCGCGAGAAATACCGGTTGCGCGGCTGGCACCTTCCAATGCAAGAATTCCGGAAAATGCATCAGTTGGTTCTTCGTTTGCGACGGACGGCCGGACTGCGGCGACGGCTCGGACGAACGATGCTCGGTGCGAGAGGGAGGGACGGAATGCCCTGTACAAGCGTTCAGATGTGGTAGGAGCGACGTTTGCGTGTCGAGAGCGCTAATGTGCGACGGTAAACGGGACTGTCCGCGAGGCGAGGACGAGTTCGGCTGTAACAATCGACGGAGTAAGTGCTTCGTTGGCAATGACGCGAGTCGCGAATACCACTCGATTCTCGAATGATCGAACACAATGAATCCGTGTCGTAGAATGTCCGGAAGGAGCGTTCAGGTGTGACAACGGACAATGCCTGCCAGCGTACGAGTTCTGCAACGCCGTGGTGTCTTGTCGCGACGGAAGCGACGAGCCAAAAGGAGTTTGTCGAAGGCAAGTTGGAAGCCGCGGCAGAGTCGCCACCAGACATTGTCCGTTCAGGTGCGACAACAGCAGGTGTCGATCGGACGCGATCGCCTGCAGCGGCCGCGACGGTTGCGGCGACGGCTCGGACGAGAAACGCTGTTCCGTTTGTAGTTAGTATGCTTCTTTTCTCTTTTCTCTTTACCAACGATTGCAGCAACGGAAACGGACGTCGTGGGTAAAAGTATCTAACTGGAATGCAACGCACACCCGTTCGTCCAAGGGACTGCATGACATCGTGTGTCTGCGCTCATACCACTTAATTAGCTGTTAATTGTTAGTTATCGCATGTCGTTAATGATTTTCCGTATCTTTGATGACAGGATGTCCGCAATTTCCTTAACTGGCCCCAGTAGGCGTTACAACGAACGAGCTGGAGATTAGCCGAATAACGATGGTCGATGTTACAAGCGTGGTGATTCACGAGATCCGAGGAGAGGACGAATCAATGGCTGCCTGACGTTCCAGCATGGGGCAAGGTTCCGATGCGACTGCCGATCATTTGTATCCAAGCGTGTATTTTTTGTAGATTCGCGATTCGAATAAACGCACTGGAAAACCTGGAAGAATCGATCGTTCCTTTTGTAACGTTCTCCCGATGACGCGGTAGGAGCATCGCCGCGCGTATGTGGTCCGTACAACGAAACGGACGTTTCCAGCTGAGAGTCTGTGTGGACGTGGAAAATTCGATTCGGCCACGTTTCGATTCGAAATTGGAGGAGATGCGCGCATCTGCGCGAAGCGAGCCAACACTTCGGTGGGGTGAGTACGCGTCGATAGCCAACCATCGTTCCTAGTTCCTAGTGTCTCGCCGTGTTTCGACGACCACGCGAAACCTTGGTTCGTCGATTCGTCGCATCGCGCCAACCCGTATCCGCAACTTCGAAACCTTTCTCGTTCCTTTGTAACCTTCATTCGACTCGACGATTTCCCCGATATCGGTCAACGAAGATTCTACGTTGACGAACGTGAACCGAACCGAACAACTGCATAAACTACCAAACCTAACCCTGGCGTCGCGTTGCCTCGCATTGGCCAGCGTTGGGTCGCATCGTCGCATCGCGTCGCAGTTTCTTCCGTTGCCAGTCCTCCCTACCCATCTGGAAAGACGCATTTGCCGTCAGTCGTCGGCGAAACACGGTCGACTACGTTACCCGGCGGTACGGAACGATCGAACGGAGAAACTGGTCCGCATCGTTGAGAAATCGTCGCTCGGTGTCCACCGTTGGTTGCTGGCCGACGATTGAGCGCGATCGAGATCGAAGGAAGATTCATTCTCCGGACGAATAAATC
Organism: Bombus terrestris; assembly: GCF_910591885.1. Lineage (NCBI taxonomy): Eukaryota > Metazoa > Arthropoda > Insecta > Hymenoptera > Apidae > Bombus > Bombus terrestris. The sequence continues at coordinate 2,221,998 of NC_063279.1, read as the reverse complement.
GATATCAACGACGACGACCACGACGACGACCACGTCGATCGCCAACGGTGGTGCGGTAGTGGTGCAGGGATAAATAAGCGGCCAGATTGGCGTTTCCTAGCCGCTCGACGATCGCTCGAAGAACATCGTAATTTCGCGAGAGAGATCGATCGGCCGGTGAGGAAAGAACGGAAGGCGATCGCCGGGAACCGGGCTCGATGACCGTTCGATCGATCGCGTGGAAGCGACGCACGGTAGCGAGGACACGCGGAAAAATATGGTTTCGCGAACATCGAAGCCGGTGCCTGTCACCGATGAAATCTCCTCTTGGAAACTCGTGAGACGGTCCCGGTTGATCGTCGACTGCCTTCGTCGACGACCGAGTTTCGTTCTGTTGCTGTTGCCTGCTGCTTTCCTGGTCAGTTTCTATGTGGTTTCTTCGGAAAAGGATTACGATCTCGAGCCACGATATCCGTCCTTCGTCAAGTCATACAACGCGGTCGACGGTAAGTACGATCGACGATTAGTCGACCAACGCGATGGATAATCCGAATACGCGCGGATCTCTGCGTAGGTACGATGGAAGGCTACCTAGTGTGGAATTCGAAATGCCAAATGCCATCGAAGAAACCCGTTGACCCGTCGATCCGATCTTACGTGAAGAAGAAGGCGTATGAAAAATGCGCGAACGAGCCGCCGTTTACCGGTTTGTCCCTACGAGAAAACGGCACTGTGGTTCTGTTTGTGAACCCGGCCACTGCGGCTCGTCATCCCGGCCTCAGATGCTGCTGGTCGCCGGTGTACAGAGCCGAGAAACAACCGAAGAAACCGACCAAAGACAACAACGTGGATTCGTCGATCGTGTGAGTGTCTTCGGGTGAGACAGAGAACGAAGGTAAAGGTCGATTTATATTGTCCGTTCAAACACGGAACGATTCGATTCCGTGTTGATGGGTTGGCCAACGTAAACAAAATTCGATCTCTTCGGCTACAGATATTGGTTGCCGATTCGAGTGTCAGTTACAGCTCTGACTGAACAGGCTGCCCTATTGTGTGCGTATTTATACAATTGATTCGCGTCTGGCAACGAAAAACGATAACCGTAAAAATAATAACGCGAAGATTCAAAACGTGGCAACGGAAAATCGTCGTAACTACCTGCGTTCCGCGTAACTGTAACGCAGCTTGTATTTTATTATACGCAGGATGATACGGGGGGGAGGGGGAAACCCCGTGAAAAGGGTGTCATCGATTAAAGCATCGATAGAGGAATCTAATTAATTATTGAACAATTCGGAAGAAAACACCATTTTGACGAACTCGTGGATAAATTCGTGGCTCTGCCATGGTATTCAAGCTTGATCGCGTTAGTATTAACGTAATGGGTTTGTGACTATTAATCTGCTCGCATGACGTCGTGCCGCACCTGTGAATCCCCTTATTGATATTGATATAAACAAAGTTGGTCTCCCGCCTCAAGGCGCGGTGCGCGGCCGGATGAATATTACATAAGTACCACTAACCCAAGTGGAAGTAGTTTGAAAATTAAGGCCGAGCGACAGAATATTTTTCCATATAACGCCAAAACGAAGGTCGACCGCCGATTACGCGTGTAGGAAATGATCGATCGAAATGTTTCAACGAGCTTTACGGCGTATTTTGAAATCATCGTAATCGTGGACAAGTTCGTTAAAACGGTAATTTTTTTCAAATTTCCAGCGGTTTTCGCGCAGAATAAGCAGCGTTGTCACGTTGCTGCGTCGACGATTCACCGAACGACATCCTTTTCACGAGGATCCATCGTCTCGTACGTAAGGAGACGTAGCTGCTGGTAGCAGCAGTTCCTGATTGTATAAACTATAATTTCCGATTCATTCCGTCAAGTTCTCGTGACGCGTTGTAAAATATAGAACGGTCATGCGTTCGTCTGTTGATAACTAAATGCATATCATACGCGATATGGATGCACGTATCTCTATGGATTCCATTCAACCGTGTCCTAATAACTTTGATCGGTTTTCCGAGAATGTCATATTACACATCTGAGACTATCTATATATATATATATATACGTATAAATGCATCCTTATTTAATAAATCGCAACGACGCTGTTCCGTGTTTGAACGGATGATATAGATCGATCTTAACGCAACCGATCGACCAATCAGATGGCTGCGTGACACATCACGGGTTCGATCCCGACTATCTTTTTTCTAGGGTGAAACGATGCGAGAACTTCGAGAAGGAAACGACGACGCCCGACGACGCCCAGGCTGTGATGGTCAGCTGCACCGTAGATTCCAAGGTCGACGGTGGCGGTGGACAACGCGGTAAGCCAATCTACGAGAACGTTCATGCCATTCCGAATCCCGAGAAGGTTCGCAATCGGACGCGACGCAACGACAGCCAACAGTCGACCACGTTCGGCACCGTGGCTCTTTCTAGAAAGCTGAGCGTCCTGCTGCTTGGCATCGACAGCGTCAGTCGATTGAACTTTATACGTAGCATGCCAATCACCGAGAGATACTTGCTGGAAACCGGCTGGCTTCGATTCGACGGATACAACAAGATGGGCGACAATACGTTTCCCAACTTGATGGCCATCCTGACAGGACAAAATCAGTCACAGGCTTATTCGTTGTGCAAACCGACCGTTCCGTACATGTTAGATCGTTGCCCCTTCCTCTGGAAGAATTTTCGCGACGCGGGCTACGCCACTGCCTATGGCGAGGATGAAACGGCTCTCAACACCTTCAACTATCTCAAGATGGGCTTCGTCGAACCGCCGACCGACTATTACCTCCGACCGTACATGCTCGCCTGCGAGAAGTTGCTGAAAGTGAAAAAGAGGTAAATGCGATGGTCGGTTCTATGCGGATTGTGGCGTCTTCTCCGCTTTTCATCGTTACCTACTTTTCAGATTCGGGCTCAAGTATTGCACCGGTCCCGAGACCAGCTTCGATAGAATTCTCGATTACGCGATCGAGTACGCGCGAGCATTCCGCGGCTCGCCATATTTTGGCTTCTTCTGGACGATCAGCGTGAGCCACGAGAACGCGAACGGACTGTCATCGATGGACGGCCGACTTCTCGACAAGCTGAAGCGACTGGAAAACGAGGGCATCGCGAACGACACGATGATCGTCCTGCTGAGCGACCACGGAATGCGCTGGGGCCCGATCAGAAACACGTTCGTCGGATGGTACGAGGAGAGGCTGCCGTTCCTCTACCTTTGGCTTCCCGAGTGGTTCCGAGAAGAACGGCCAGAGGCGTATTCGTCGCTGCGCGCCAATCAACGTCGGTTGATCTCGCCGTTCGACCTCTACGAAACGCTGAGGGACGTGTTGCAGTTGTCAGGTGGCTCGGCCAATCCGTCCTCGGGATGCCCCGGATGTCGCAGCCTGCTCGCGGGCCCGGTGCCCCTCGAGAGAGGTTGCTCCGACGTCGGAATCTCGTCTCATTGGTGCGCCTGTAGCGCCTTCGAGTCGGTGGATCCTCGCGATCCGATCGTTCAGAAGGGAGCGCAGGTGTTTCTCGATCACGTGGACAAGCTGCTCGACGGCTATCGGGACAAGAAGGGAAGACGGTTGTGCGCGAAGCTACGTTTGAAGAAGTTGCACCGTGTAGACCGCGTGATCGACTTTGGAAACTCGAGCAGCGTCGCCTACTTCTACATGATACAAGTGAGCCCCGGGGATGGAAAGTTAGAGGTGACGGTTCGATACCACGAGAACGGAACCTACACCCTGTCCGACCACGAGGTTAGCAGGATCAATCCCTACGCCTCTACCGCGGAGTGCTTGGATCGCGGAACCAAGCAATATTGCCATTGTCTCAAGTAATTCGCGTCGAAGATCTCGGGCCGTATCGAAACCGCGACCTCGCCGGATGTATCGCGCAGGAACCAGGCCTAATAAAGTGCCAAAATCGATTTGCCTCGAACAACCTTGAGACTCCGTCTCGTTGAATTTATTTCGGTTTCTTTGGCAACCACAGGGCACTACTACGAGTACCACGGCCGACCAAACACCGTCGTACACGCGCGAGTATCGATTCATGCCCGCGTATGTACTATATTATTGCATACATATATTCGCATATATATATGTAAATATATATGTATATGTATATGTGTGTATAAGTATGTATATATATATATATATATGTATATTTTACTACGTCTCTATAAGCGTAATTTCCTTACAACTTCAAGAGAGGTACGCGGCGAAAGGCGATCGGACATCGCCGCGTTTCTGATTCGCTACATATTTTCCGATCGTCGTTGCCAACATTACCAAAAATAAATCTTTTTCGCAAAAGTGTCCGTTACTTGTTTCTCTTTCTTCGTTTCTACGTCCGTCCCTTGTCCCGTTCGACGAACGAACGGACGAACGTAATCTTCGCCCGGTGGAATCCTCGATCAGTTCGTAAGACCGTCCAGACTGAATCGAGAAACGCGTCCAATCTCGCGAATCGTTCCCTCCTCGCCGATAGGTCGTCGCCGTATAGCTCCGTGCTCCGGTGTTCCGAACAACATCACCGTTACCGATTGTTTCCGAGTGTGCGCGACCGCCAGGCCTCTTCGCGCCAGGAATCCGTCCAAGATCCTCATCCCTTCGTAGAGACTCTGCAGATCGCAGCTCGAGTATCGTCGGTAGCCTCGCCGTTCGCGGTACGACGATCCGATCGAGATCGGATCGGAGGCGTGCAAATTCATCCGCGACTCTTCGAACTCGCCGTTGCACAACTTTTCGTAACTGCTGATCGATCCGATCGTCGTAGTTCTGCCGAGGTATCCGTCGCGCGAGCAAACCGGCAATTTCCTCATGGACCTTCCGAAGGTACGGCACGGCGTCGAACTTGCCGTAGATACAACCGTGGAGGCGGTGCTTCCATTTTGCCATTTACCCATTCTCGCGCCCAACAATTTCACGATCGTACTGCTTCTTGACTGATAGCTGCTTCCTCCTTTTCCTTCCTCTCGTTCCTCTCGTTCCTCTTCTTCCATATCTTCGTCCTCTCCCCGTTCCACTTTCCTACCCCTTCTCGTATCCACAGCGTTATCCCTGTTTTCGTTTCGCTTTTGCTCCTGGCCCGACTTCTTTCCACTTTCCCTTTGCCAGCGTCGCCTATTCGTTTCTTCCGCCGCCGACCGTTCCGCGTTTTGATCCGCGGTAATACGGCGAACCGACCAGAGGCGGCCGATGGTTCGCTCTCTGAACGACGACGATCGACGAACGGTGGCGCAGCCGCAGGCACCTTCGCAAGAGCATCCGGACACGAAACCGTCGTCAGACTTGACGTTATCCTCGGTAACGCTGTCCACGACGGCATCCTCGACGGTTGGCTGGTCGCCCGGTTCCTCGCACGGTTCCCCGATCCGTTCTTCCATGTCCGACTCGATGGTTGCTCCGGATCGTTTCTCTCCCTCGACCGTTTCTTGCGCGTCTCCTCCTCTGTCTCCGCGATCCAACGACTCCGTGTCTGTCGAAGCAGCGCGCGAGGTTCTCCGCTGCGAATCACACGAGACGCTGGCCGTTCGGATCGAATTCGAAGCGCTGCAAGTCGGCGAATACGCACCGAGAAATTCGACGTTGATCGAGACCAATGATCCTCGTGCTTCGAGGTCCCCCGGGGTGGCCGGTCCTGGAAGATCGCCGTTTCCGGACAAGGACGACGAGAACGGTTCGCCGGTTCGACGAAGCCAGTTTCGCCGACGCGATCTCTCCTCCTGTTCTTCCTCTTCGTCGTGCCGTTCGCCTGACGGAACATCCTCGCGTGAAACTCACACGTCCAGGCGGTCTTTGCTGTACCTACTTAACCACAGCAAGTACCTACGAAAGTGGGAATACTTACGCGTGTTCGAATCGACCGACGCTAATCCGGAAACGTTGAAATGTCGCGATATCGATCCTGGAGGAGTGACGTACGGCGGCGGTGGGCTCTCGGGCAACCGCCGAGTCGTAGTTCGGTTCTTCGGAATCCCCTCGTCCTGGTTGGAGCTGGACTCAGCGCGACCGCTCCCGCGACTGCTACCTGCCATCTCGGCCAGCGAACAAACCGAGGAGGATCGTTCGACGTCCAACCTTCGATCGGCCAAGCAATTCGTATTCGTACCGCGTGAAATTGGTATAACGAAGAATGCGTCGAGTGGAAAGAAAAGATATCGGTAGGTTACTTACGAGCAGCTTTGACCGGGAGAACTCCTATCGCGAGTTTCTCGACCAAACGCCCTCTTCTTTCTTCGAGCGATGATCTCGGAGTCGAATCCGAGCTTGACCACCTCGTCGTAGCCAGGTGGTGCTTCGTACACCGGCGGGTCGTCCGACACCGTGATTTCGTCGATTCGCGCTCCGTCTGCAATATCGAAAACTGTCGAAAGTGACGGTGAGAGAAATCGACGATGACCGCCGGTCTATCCATGCTCTACCGACGATGGCTCCCGTATTAGATGTACATATTAACCGTCTTCCTACCTAGAAGCTCGCTGATCGTTTGCAGTCTTGACTGAAGTTCTCTTTGCTGCCTGGCTCTGGCGCCCATTCTGTACAGCAAGATGATCAGCGCCGATATCAAGACGATCAGTCCGAGGCTGCTCGCCACGAACACCAGAGTAGCCGTCTTCAGGTCTGGGTAACGATCGATCTTTGGAAAGTAGTAATTCGCCTTGTTCGCGTGCCATTTTCGATCCTGAGGTTCGAGCTCCCAATCTGCGAGACGATATTCGCGTCGAACAAAGCGAAACTGAAACGGTTTAAACGATTGCGTTTACATACCTTGAAAGCAGGTTGCCGGTTCGTCGCTGTTGTCGCCGCAGTGATCGAAGCCGTCGCAATTCAGCTGACTCGTTATGCATCTGTGATTGCGGCAAAGAAAGTCCGATCCCGCGAAACAGTCTGCGAATGATCGGACGAGAGAGAATGACGAATCGATCGGGATCGGGATTCGCGAAGGTTGCGCTCACCCATGTAACTGAAGGCCGCGTAGGCAATCGCCAGGTGCGAGGACGAGCCAAACGTTCCTCGTAGACTGACGTGGAAGCCGCTGGTGACGGGAGCGACGTGCTCCCTGTGTCTCGGTGGTTGCACTTGACTCGCTGGATGTCTGAGGATCTCGAGCGGCAAAAGAGCCGAGGTGGGCCCCTGTTTTACCACTAATTCGGTATTGCCGGCTGAAACGAATGCGAAAACGAGTGGAATAATTAAACTGAGTCGCGCGTATCTTCCAACATTCGTCCGCAGACGCCGTTTCTTACTCTCCGTGATAATGGAAAACAAAACACGGAGTAGTACGCGTTTATCCGCGAACAGTCTTATCTCGCTTGTATTTTGTCTTCGACGACGTATACGGATCGTCTGCGGGCAATCGAAGAAGAAGGAAAAACAAAAATCACGCGTCTATGCTTACCCATGTCCGCGAACGTGATCACTTTCAGATACATATGCGTTTTCATGTGTAAAAAGTTCTTGGGGGGCCTGATCAGCCAGACGCAGTCGTAAGTTTTTACCCCTTCGCCCACCATATCCAACATGGTAATCGTGCCACCGAGATTCTCCACGTAGCCGCCGCAGTCGGTTATCGGTTGCACGGATTTGTCCAAGGGGTGTCCAATCACGAACGAATAGAAAGCCTTGTAACCCAATCCGGTGCCGCCATTTGCGTAGAATCGTATCAGCAACGAAGGGCCAGAGCTCATTATTACCGGTGGCCGAAATCTCGCGCCGCTACTCACGTCCAGTCGTTGACCGTTCCAATCGTAGAACTAAATCGCGCAGAACCATCGTCGATATGACAGACGATCGTTTTTGCTTCGGTTAGTTTACGCTTACCTCCATTATCGACACGGTCGCCAGCTGAAAATCACTGAACAGTAACCTGATACGGCAGGACGGTGCCTCGCTCGGGCAGGTGACCACGTACTCCAAGCCAAGATCGCGAGGATACCGAGCCGGGAAGAACGGAGACGTTAAAATCCCACCACCGGTGTTGTTCAATCCCTTGGCTGCCTGACCGGTCGCCGTTGTCAATTCGGTACCCCTCAGGTGTAATCTGTTCCCTGTCAACAGATCGTGAACGTATCGATCGATCTTCGATCCAGCGCGCTATCAATTCCGCGATATTCTCTTCAAATTAATCCGCTTACTCTCCGCCGTGTACTCCAGCGTGAACGCGTGCTTGTGCGACTGACTGTAAAGCAGTGTGATCGACAAAGTTCTCGTGCTGGATCTGTACGTGATCGGCGCGTACAATCCGCAAAATGGAGTTCCGGATACATCCTCGTACGGCGGCTCCGAGATCCATACGTAATCACACCTGCGGAAACGAAAACAAAACGCCAAAGGAAGATTGAACGCGTTGACGCCTAACACGCGCGTGCACGTAATTACCTGCACGGGCTATCCAATGTGACGCTGCCGTCGCCGCAATGATGCGACAACGCGATGCTCTCGAAGGTGACGATTATCACGCAGGACGGACATGTCACCAGCTCGAGATTACACTGAGCGTGGGAGCTGTTGCTCGTATATACCCGCGAGCCCTCTTGTCTCGGCTCGTTCTTTATCAGCGAGACGTTTCTGGCGTATAAAATACCCTTCTCCCCAAGCTCCAGATACAATCGCCTTCCGTTTTGAGCTCCGCAGATATCTTCATTCCGGACGATGTTACCTTCACCCGTTACCACGATCGACCACCATAGAGATATCCCTACAATCGCTTTTAGCGCTAGCATCGCGCGTTTTCGATGCCTCTCCTCTATCTACCTCGACACGCGCGAATACCGTATGCGTTTTCAAGATTTCTCGATCTAGATCTTATCGAGCCGAAACCGATGGAACATCTTCTATCGACGGAAGGGAACGTTCTGCCTTTCGAGAAACTACCATCGCGATTACGCGCATAATTTCATTAGTTCGCAACACTGTTACGTACCTCCTTATTACGGTATAAAGCATTTTTATGGTATCCTTTGCACGGTTCTCCTCGCTCTATACCACCTCCTCCTATCTCAGTCTTTTACAACCTGATATTTCACAACCTACAAACAGATATTTCACGCAACTTTCGATCGTCCTATCAATTTCTTATTGTCCAAGTAATGTATAGCAATAACGATTGCCTACCGGTATTTCTACTTTCGTTTACGTTTTGAACGAATACGCCTTCGTATAGATCTAAAAGTTCGATACATCCGAACCAATCGGTCCCATTCTTTTATTACCTAATTCGACAAATCGATTTCCGTGAACATACACGTCTGTTCGACGACGTATTCACGATAGATCTCGAATGCTTCCTTCCAATCTGTCATCGTGTTATCGTACCGCGCGCCAGCTATCCTTTCAAACTTTAGTTGCAAGAAGTAACATTAGATGTCTCTGGAAGAAACAGAGAGCGCGCGCGCGCGCGCGTGTGTTTCGTGCGTGTGTGAGAAAGAGAGAGAAAGGAGCTAGGTTGTCGCTCACTATCAAAACAAAATATGAAAGAGGAGGAATTGTTGTCTGAGCCGCAAGAGTACTCCGATAATATGTCAAATATAGATCTTGCTATTAATTTGGAAACGCAAAAGTTCCCATTTTGTATAGTTTGGACACCTCTACCGATTCTGACGTAAGTAGAGCTAGAAAAATAACCTCAATCGGTGGCACGCTGGAATTCCTATATAGTACGAGTCGATCGATATATGATATATCTGCGTTGCTGATTTCACAATATCTCCCGTTATCGCAACCTCAAAGCGTTTGCTTTTGTTTCGTTATGAAGATATTTCTTACCTATCATTGGTCACGTGGGGATTGCCACTTCTACCGGTGTGATACGAGACTTCGCTGGTCCGTATCACGTTGCGGAAGATAATATGACGTTTGGAAAGCCCACGAAATACTTGCAATTGAACTATACCAAAGCCAAAGGAGGCGTTCAGGGATGGGATTCTGCTGTCGCAAATGCGAGTGAAATCTATAAAAATAGGATGGTTAGTGTTTAAGCTTGTTCTAATCTTCGCAATTATTTTTCTCTAAAACTACGTCTATCTTCTTCACAGCACAATTTATGTTGCGACAACTGTCATTCTCACGTAGCTACAGCGTTAGATCTAATGTCGTATGATAATTCGAATAATTGGAATATGGTAAAAGTTGCGTTGCTTATGCTTATCTGGGGAAAGTATGTAAGGTAAGAGAACATTCGACAGATTCGACGTCGACATCAACGTTACCGAGCATCTTAGAACGCATCTGCCTTTTTTCAGCTTTTCAGGTTTTCTTAAAACTTGGATGCCATTTTATCTTCTGGTGTTCGCCATCACTTCGCTTTGTCTGGTACTGCGATAATATACACGATATTTGTATAATACATTTTCTCTCCTGTTCGCGAGTGACGTTCGCAATCGATTCGCTACCAAACGTTGACAGGTGTATGTCGCGTTGAAAGAATCAATCGTCTGGTGATGCTTAATATTTATTAAAAGCACGTATTAACACATTAAAATTATACATCCGATACAAATGTACAAACTCGTGATATATAATATAGAGTATACTTAAAATTATGGATAAGTGCTATGTTACAAACGCGCGTACAAAAACTTCATCGCGTATTTTCTTTATCGAATAAATTTGTGCTCGTGCATTATCGAGCGTGGGTGAAGGTAATTTGGTTTAGTTTCTTTTCTTTGTTTTCCTTTCCTTCGTTAAATCACGAGTAGAAAGTACACGTTTAATTAATTAATTTAAATAAAATTTAAATTAAATTAATCAAAGTAACGAGTAACGGTGGTTTAGACGATCTCGTGGACATTGCGCGTTGGAAAGGAAATCATTCGTCGCTTCTACTATTCATTTCTGCCATGATGCTTTCTTCCAACGAGAAGCTATAATCGTAATTTCGATTTTCTATTCTCTCTATAAAAGACAAAATCTCGCTAATTCTAAGGCTGTCTATTTCGAAATCGTTGCTCGTGTTAATCTCCAGACGTTTGCACAATTTAAATGGAACTCCGTTCAAATAGTGCGGTGCGTTCTCTCCTTGATTATAGTCTTTGTTCAATTCGGGCGGTAAACCTTGGCCAAAGTTTGGAACAGGAGGAACGTACGGATATAAATTACTACTAGAATGCGTAGCCGCGGTGTTGTGACTTGTATCCATTGGCATTGCTGGGGGCATTGAAATGATATCGAATCCATCGCTTTGACTCGATGACTGTTCTTCTTCCGTCGAATCGGGAGGCGAGTCCTTATGTCGTTTCTTCTTTCCGAACAACCAAGACATTTTTAGCGAATGCGATGCAGCGAAATAGCAACGACGATTATTCCAACGTATCTCGAAAGGCGGAAGAGGTTATCTGCGTGAAAAAAACTTGGCAACCTAACCAATCTCGACCAATGGACATAGGTTAATTTTTGATGACGCGTGATTCGAATATATAAAGTGATTCACTCGGCACGAGTTAGCGAAAAATGAAAGAAGAAATACTCACGTACAATGGATTTAGGAACAGAAGAACGAAACGTACGTCTATAAGCTACCCATAGTCGATCGATGACTACGCGTCGTAGCATCAATGATATTTCTCGTCATCTTGGTTTAAAAGAAGTAAAGAAGCAAAAGTAAAGTCCGTCGTTCGCATTTGTAACGATTTATACTAACTGAGAGAACAACTTGAACAGCTTTTATTTAGACCGATTGAGAATGATATTTAACGCGGATACAGAGCTTCGTTAAATGTTGGAACTATATTGCGAAAACAGATTATTTCGAAGATTGATTGACAGATGGCAGCACCACGGCAAACCTAACCCAAACTGAATATTACGCGGCGCAAGCGTTCGAGTAAACGAGCTGGGGTTAGGAGGTGGATCAGAAGGAGAGGAAGAGAGAGGTGCGCAACGTCATCGCGTTAATCCTTGTCGCGTTCGAGGCCGTTCAAGATACAGCAGTCGCGGTAGTTGGCAAGACTGCAACGATCCGCCAAGTTGTAGGTTAGAGATAGCTTGTACAAGTAGCTAGACGACGACATCGTGAAATCGCGAGGAGTGATGAAGCGTTGAGGAGCAATCGTAGAAAGTTTAATCGACAATTTGTACGCGTGGAACGGTGTCACTGTGTATACAAGGTGTTTCCAAGAGGTACACGTCGTTCGACGGAATCCAATTTACGCGTTCCTCGTGTCTCGCGAAACGCATGCGTGCTACCAAGGTAACCAAGTGCATCTGGCAATAATCGGACGAGCCGTTATAGTTGAACAAACCACGTCGAGGTAGCAGCGCGATCGCATTGTTTTTATGTTTCTCGTGTGTGTACATGCCATGCATATACGCTCTGTGTAAGGCGTATCGCGAGTGTCTCGCGAGTGATCAGCGTTTCTTCCTTCTACGCGTTCGCCGTTTTTCTCGAGTGTTCGTACTAAAAGCGAGATTACATCGAGTGCCATCGCGAGACATTGGTTACGTTCGTGGTTCGCAAAGGTGTGGCAGCGTTAAGCCAGTAAGTCTTGGTGTTGGATTTGCGCGGTACCGACCATTGCTGGCTGTTCTCTTCGCTACTTCTTCGATGCGTTCTCCTCCTCCGCTTCCTCCCCCTTCTTCACCTCCACCTCTTCCTTTTCTCTTTTTTCTTCTCTCCTCTTTCTTTCTATTTCTTCTCCAATTTTCTCGGTCCTCCCTATTTCTCTCTTCTTTCTCGCTGTTTCTCCGTCGACAATCAATCTTCCGTATCTTTTCTCCTCTTGCCTTCACGTCACACGCACGCACGCATGCACGCACGCACGCATGCACGAACTCAGGCACATATGTGTGCGCGTGCTTCCATACACAGACATTCATCTATCTTTCCTCCCTCCCTCCCCCCGCCTCTCTCTCTCTCTCTCTTTCTCTCTCTCTCTCGTTGACACATACATACATACATAAGTAAAACATTCTCCACGAATCTACGCGTCGCATTTTTGCCACGTGTCGAACGATCAAAATGTATTCGTAGTTTAGCAATTAAACGATTTATTGTACGCGATACCAGTCTCTAAGCATAGTTTGTTCGATCTTTCGATCGCTCGATTCGGATCATCCGAAAATCGAATTTTCCATTTTGGGAGATCGAAGCGTTTTGCCGATGAGAGCGAGTGACCGCTTTCGTGACTTTCGATCTGTTACCGCTACCGCTACCGCCGCTCTTTACCCACCACACGACCACTATCATCGCCACTGCTACTACCACTACCACTGTACCGCCACCACCACTACCACCACTAGTGCCACTATGTCCACTTCCACTACCGCCATCGCCACCACCACCACCACCACCACCACCACCACCATCATCATCATCATCGTTGTCACGGACACTGACACGGGACTTGTTCACGAGCTACAAATACCGACACTAATACCAATACGATTTTCATCGTAACCGCGATTGAACGTCGAGCATGCCGCTCCTCAAACACAGAGTTCGATTTCCGAAATTAAAATCTTCGGAAATGTTTAATCTTTTTCAAAGTCTAGAAAATGATAAATTAAATTAGCATCACTCGGGCCAGTCTGTGAATATGTGCGTGCGTGCGTGCGTGTGTGTGTGTGTGTGTGTGTGTGTCTCGTTTTTCTCTTTTTTATCAGCTGTTTCTACACTAAACGATTTTCACATTTCGACAAAGAAGTCGTTCCATTCCATGTGATTTTGGCGAGACAAACGTTTTTGCCTTCTTTTAATTCAACCGAAGGTTATATCTCGGCGCTTCCGCGAGCTAACGTTTTTCGTTTACCATGCCCGACTCGAAATTCCAATATCTATTCGTTCGGTATTCGTTATCGACGTTACTCGCTATCCTTTCTAGTCTTCGAATTGATTCGGTTGAGTTTAGCGAATGCCGTGTATACATGTCGTGCGTGCGCGCGAGGGTACGCGCACTCGCGAATACAAGTCGATCGATGTGGTTTCTTACATGGACGTTCGGTATATTTATTTAACGATCGTTTCTATCTAAACGAAACGTATACGTTACGCGCCAACTTTAGTATTCCCAACGTTTTCCAGCGAATAGAGAAATTTCGCGACTATTGGTTATTATGAAACGAAACGGAAGTATTGCCCGACAAAGATGATATCGATCTCCCCCTCGAACGAATTGAACGCGATCGAAGTTTAGCGCTGACGCAGCCGGTAAGCACGATAACCATTCGAGAGATCTCGATTCACTTCCACGATCGATCATATCTGACGAATCTCGAAATTTTGATAAACGTGATCGAGCCTACGCGCGACATGCGATACTCGGTATACGATACGCGACACGCGACGCACGACACCACGCACGATACCTGCTAGAATAAATCTAATCGAATGAGAAATTTGGATTTTCCGTTGAGAGTGGTGATCGAGTGACAAAATCGCGGCGTCGCCTGTGTCACGTGGACGCTTCGACTACCGCGTTTACGATTGAAAAGATCGAAGAAAAACGAGGAACGTTCAGTTTTCGTGATTTTCAGTTTCATAGCACATTTTGTTTCGTGACAACTAGGAGACAACAGAAAATTATCAAATCACGATCGTTATAACGTTCGAAATATTTCATTAAGATAGGTTTGAAAGGTTTGGTATATTGGGTAAAAACAGGGAATGTCCACTGCTTACTGGATCGAAACACGCAATATGACAAGGATTACGAGTACTGTACAGTAATTACTATGTTAACATTCTTTTTTCGTGATATCTAATCAAAGTATAAACTTCGCTTTATAAACAATACAGTTAAATTTATCGAACATCGCTTCTTTGCTACTGGATCAAAAAGATTAAAACTTGATTTTCCGAATAAAGTTATTTCCAGACAATCCCTGTTTTTTCCTCTTACCCTTTAGTTTCTTACTCGACGATCGCGTACGCTCTAGCAAGTTGTGTCGTAGTTGTTTTTAAAAGAGAGATAGAGAGAGAGAGAGAGAGAAAGGAAAAAAATTGCTTGTTCGCGTTGCAGGAAACGCATGCGACCAAGACAGAAAAGAGTTACGACGTTGCAGCGTTGACGGTAAATGCAGGGTTCGGTGAATGTTGGAGGAAACAGAATGTCCAGCGAACAAGCGCGAGCAAGCGCCGTCGCGACCAAAGGTAAGTTTTCGACGTAGACACGTATACATTTGAACTGGATTTTCCGGTTCTTAATATCATTTCAACGTTGGAGTGGCAAGAACCGTGATCGATGAATTTCGGATCGGCTCGCGATTTGCGACTCACGATAAACACGGATAAAGAGAACGAGAAGCGATGCGGTCGAGGTCACCATCGACGCGACCCGTGATCGTGGTTGTTGGCGATATTCTAGCAGCGTGGGAATCGCCGTTCGCAAACTCACTGCCACGCGATCGAGAAACGATCGCGAAGATAACGACAAGCAGCCTCCACCGTAATAATAATAGTCAAGGTGACGAATACCACGAACGATTCGTCGTCATCGAGTCGATCCCAATGTCTCGACCGTTCTTTCCACCGACCGTTCTTCCGGTGGTTTATTTCGTTGATCTTCGATCGATAGCGATAGGACCGCGCGCGCGATCGATTCTCTTCGAGACGAAAATTCTCCTCGAATCGGTCACGAACGTCGAACCATCCTTACAAATGGCCTCTTCTCCGGTCTTACCAGCCGTACCGTGTTTCTCGATTACGAGCGAGATCGAGGTAAAATCGATCTTTCGTTTCGCGTGTCGGTGCGAATCGGTTGTATGGGAATCGTAACAGGCTTCGAACATATCGAACAACGACAGTGGTCGTCAAGTATTATCGTTTCTCGTGCCGCCCATATCCTTCGACCATAGCCGTCTCGCTTCTTACGGTTGATCGCGAAATCGCTGGCGCGCTCTCAACGTCAACGCGGTAGGTTCATTCATCGTTTGGTATATATTTTCGATCCGTGCCACCCCTTCTCTTCCGCGATCGCACTTGTTGCCATTGAGCGCCGAGACGAGCCGCGTACGTGCGCATAGATCATCGACGCGACACGATGTGACACGATTAGACCAGGCTAGACCAGACCGGAGACGAAACCAAACGAAACCAAACGAAACGAGACCGCGACACAAGCCGAGTACGGTAAAGGGTGGGGTGGAGGACGATGGGCGAGCAAAGCAACGAAAGTCAAAGTCGATACTTTCGGGGAATCACGGTTATTTTAGAGATAGGGGAATTTACTCGCTCGGTACGCGGTTACGCGTAAGAGTGAGAAAAACGGAGGGGTGGAAGATGACGCGCGACGTGGTCGAAGAAAGAACGAGTAAAAATAAATCACGAAACGCAGCGGGGATCTCTCGATCCGAAATAGATCGTAGATCAGCGACCGTCGTTATCTGTCATTCGCGATCCATGATCTATTATTCGTCGATCGTCGAAGCCACCAGCTGAGCAGAGCGCGACAGAGCGCGCGCGAGCGCGCGTGCGAATGAGAAAGAGAGAGAGAGGGAGAGAGTGGGAGGGAGAGAGAGAGAGAGAGAGAGAGAGAGAAAGAGCTGGTATAACGTTTGTTGCACGGTTTCTCGAGCTTTCTATTTTTAGACGGCCCGATCGAGCATACGGGCATCGTCAAGGCCGCGCGTTGCGAAACGATTATCGGTGGCACATGTTGCGCCCGCGCTACCAACCGGAACCGAATCGACCCAACCCGACCCGACCCACCCATTCCATCGCGACCCAACTCGATCCAACCGAATCTCTTCTTCCTCGTTTCTCCGTAATTGTCCGGCCCTGTCTTGACGCTCGTGCAACTTTATCGTTGCGTCGAATCGAATCGAATCGGACTTTTTACAACGGTAAAAGACACGACGAGCGTGTATCAGTTTGGTAACGAGCCGCCTCTCTTACTTCCTCGGCCGTATTTGTCCGCGAACGGAGACGTTGGATGTCGAGGTTCTCTGGTGATGGTATTCGGTACGTAAGCTATGCGACGGCTTCTCAAATGCGACCAATTTCGTCTGTTGATATGGACGACGGACACCAGTAGCATCAGAAAGATTCCCATGCATTTCAGCGTCATGATCTTTCGCGTGTCGTGCTCCGAAGACGCCGTCCACATTAGAAACTCTACCACGTCTTTCGCCAATTGCGACTCGGTGGCCGGTGTTCCATCGTCGTACTCGATGATTCCCTCGTAGAACATCTGCGAAAGCGTTAAAAGAAGCAACGGTAGTGGAAAATAAGTATCGGTGAGAGAAGGCGCGTTCGACGAATCGCGATTTCGCTTATGCCGTACTCGTGGCATCGTGGTAGATCCACCGGTAAAGTAAACGTTGAAGTATTGGCCTTCGTCCGGAGTTACCCCTGCTGGAGGGTCCATCCATCCGGTTAACAGGGAAAACACGTAATCTAGGCCGCGTCTGCGCGTCAAAATCATGTAAGTTAGATCCGGTGGGACAGCGCCATAGTTGGCGGCTTTAGCCGCTTCCTCGTTCGGATAAGGAGACGGAATCGCGTCGGACAATATCGCCGGTCTCGTGTAATAGTTGCCTTGATCGTCGGGGCCGTCCTCCACCTGATCGAAAGCGTTCGCTCGGTTACGATTGGTTACGCCGGAACGCACGGTGATCGCGTCGCGTCGCGTCGCGTCGGTCAACCACCGCGCTCTAGCTCCGATAGAAACCTGGAACTCGGCGGCGATCTGTTTAACCTCTTCCGCCGTGTGCGTTACGTTGACCAGGTCAAGGAAACGAACGAATCGTAGACTGTGACACGCGTGGCACACGGTTCGATAAACCTGCCATCCTCTTCTCAAAGCGGCATGATCGAACGCCTTGAACGTACCGTTGAACGCCCATGGGTACTTGGGTAGTCTAATTTCTATTCCCCCGAACGCCTTCACCGACGAATCGTTCAGAAAATAAAGAACAACGCCGCAGCTTCCGATCGTGGCTGCGGTAAATCCGAACCACGCCTTTATCCTTTTCCCATCGGACGACCAACGAAATCGACTCTCGCCGTTAAATTTACGACAGGCCGTGGAAACAGCTCGACCGATTCTGCCGATTATCGCCATCACGTTTTCCTCGAATAGACGCGATCGACGCTCGAACGACGAATCGATTCTCGTAAATCGCGCTCGTCCGTTGTCGCGCAAGCCATTTGTTCGTGTAACTCGATGCGATACACGATACGTAAAGCGCAACGATGCGAACCACGCTCGTAAAGCGTAGAAATCGATTCGTCGTCCGCGTCGTTCGGCGATCGCAGCCCGTCGTATTGGACGCGCGGTGCAGGGACGCGAGACGGTTGGTCGGTTGGTTCGTGAACGTGTAGTTTCTGTCGCGGTTACGCAACACGTAAGCCACGTTACACAACCTTTTACAATAAAGGTGTCGAGTGTATTTCCGCGACGTTATAAATAAACTACTCGGTTATGCTTGGCATTATGCATGCGCGCATATTGCCGAGCTTACGTCGAATCGGACCTACACCCGCTGTCTCGTGCGCAGCAGCTGCGTCGACAGGACGAGCCGCGCAAACAACACAGCTCGTGTTTACACGCGCGATTTTCCTTCGTCGTCGTTCTCGAGATTTTTGCCGAAGCGATAGGACGCGATCGATCGCGCCGCCGCGTCCAGTCGCTCGACTCTCGTTCGACAACGGTCAACCTAGCCCCGGTAATTTCATCTTCGCGTCCTGCCGCATCGTATTATCGGCAAAGGGTTGCGACGCGACCGTCCACGAGATGACGAACGAGCGATAACGTTACGGATGCGATAATCGGCGTGTCGACCGAGGCGGTCTAATAATAGATACCTACGTATCGATCCATCACCACGACAAACCGTTATTGTCTTTGATATCGTGGTCGAGCCGAAACGCGCGTTAGCGAAAGATTGATTCGCTCGATGGAGAGACGAAAGAGCGTGGTTGTTATCAAAGAGCGTATCGAACCGGGCTATTTATACCAGCGACGCTCGTCGCGCTTCGATACCACGGTATATATGGGCTATACGGCAACGCTTGGATTAACCAAGCCGCTAATCGATGCGCTTTGTTTCCGCGCGCGCTAAGCTCGTTTCAGCCGCCTCGCGAGTATCCGCTGACCGTGCGGCCCCTTTTGAAAAACCACTAGCTGTCTAAACGACGGCGGCGACGGTGCGTGCTCGTTTTACGAGCCCAAACGAGGGTAAAAACTAGTCGGCGCAACTTTGTCCAGTTTCGATCTCGTCGGTGGAACGAGGTCGCCAAGGAGGCGCTCAGGCGGTTGCGCGATCGAGTTTGTCGCGTTCGAATCGATCGCATTCGATCCAAGTTTGCGTTTACATCCGCTCGGCAACGTTGACGACAACGACGACGACAACGATGACGAGTAGGACAACAACGACCACGGCGGCGAACAGCACGCGCGTAAAATCGTCTCTCGCGTTTATTTTCACCGGCTTCATTTATTTTTGCTCGGATTGCCGTTTACCAAGGGTGCTGCTCGCGAACGGCGTAGGGGCACGCGTTCGATAACTCGATCTTCCGCAGTGGTTCGGCTAAGCGGACGCGACCAGTCGATCGCGAGGCCAACTGTCACGAGCGTCATTCCGATTGCGCAAAGATCGCGGTTCTGCGCGCTCGCGGAGGAAAGGTCGCTTTCACTGCGATGGCTAGAGCGCGCGAGAAGGAACGCAAAAGACTACGATGATCCATATATTTGGGATCTATTCAAAGCCGAGTTTTGGTAGTTTGCCAAATCTATTTTTCCGAGCGAAGGCGGGATCGCTTATTGTGCCCGTGCTAATTTTGTCGCGCCGTAACGCTCTCCATTCCGGAGGTGTGGGTGGGTGGTGCTGCTGCTTGCTCGATACTCACTACGAGAGTTTTCAATCGTTTACACGCGGCCAACATTCCCGTCCCCGTCGCCGACCAGTCGCCCTTCAGCCGAGCTTCGTGCATCGATTTTTCCAAAGCCCTCGCATTCACCAGCTACGTACGCTCCATGATATTCCGCGATCCTCGCGCCTTTCTCCGCGCATCGCGATTCCGATCCGATAGGATTCGATCGTGAAATTCACGTTGAAAAAAACGTTTCATCGGTTGGACAACCTAACGGAAACGACCGCCGATCGATCGCCATGGCTATTTCTATTTTTATCGCAACGGCTAGTTGCTACGTGAACGGAGGTTACCGCTTCTTCGACGGTTTAGCTTACGCGATAGCAGATTCTGTCAGGCCTCTTAAACTTTGTTCCCGTCGCGTATCTCTCTCATTGGAGAAAAACGATTTTTCTCTTCGTCGAGAATTCGCGTTTGCTGCTCATCCCTGCTCTTCCGTCCGCGAGACGCGCAGTGGAGCGCGTACGTCAGCGAGGGTGTATTTTCCAGACGAGAAAATGCTCGCGGCGTCGCGTCGCGCTCACGTAGGAGGCGCCAAAGTTCGTGCACGCGTAAACCTCGTGGAAGGTACTCGCGGAGTTGCAGAAATCAGGAGGGGGTAGTAAACATAACCCAGATTCGTGAACGGTGGCATCTGCCCGAAACCAAGCGACCAAGTGGGATACAACCAATAACCTAGCTTAATAACGCGTTATAAAAGTAAACGTTGATCCGTGCAAAGGTCATCCTCCGTCTATTTATAAGTGGCTCGTCTCTTTTAACTCTTTTTCCAACCTGTCGACCGCGTCTCGGTCTCTAATTTCCTGCATACGCGTGTACGTGCGCCCCTCGCATTTGCATTTTCGCGAGAGAAGCAACGCGTTCCTAGATCGTGCGCAATTTTTTCTTTTTTCTTTTCTTTTCTTCTCTCTTTTTTTTTTTTCTTTCGTCGGTCCAGTAATCTCAGGCGACGATGACGAAGACAACGACGGCGACAACGGCGCGATCACGATCGTCGACGTCGCCCTCGCTTTCGTTTCCGATGAGTCAGTTGAAGCATCGCTACAGCCTGTCGGGGTGGCGCCAACGCGTTGGCGGACTCGCTCTATACGTTTTATGACAGTTTGAAAATACCGAGCGGGTGAACCGATAAGATCGGCCTTCCGTGTTCGGAATTCCCGGTGTCTCGTGGCGCCGACCGTCTTTTCTCTCAGACCTCTCTAGGTCCTCTAGCAAAGGGCACGCGACACAGCGGCGGCCGAACATAACGCCGGTAACGTTGGCAAGACACCGGCGCAGAGACGAGGGTCACGGTTCACGGTTCACGGTTTTCCTCTTTCTCTTTTCCAAACCACTCCGCCTGATTCGATCGCGCGGCTCCTCCTAGTCCTATCCTTTCTTCCTTCCTCATCTCCTCCGTCGGCTCATCGTCCTCTAGTGGCACGAAAACACGAACGTCGGACGCACAGCGAATATTAATGCGTGTTTTTGCACGTGTAGACGTTTATTTTTGCTCGTATTTTTAGCAGCTGGTATTTTCGAACGGGACCGCCACTATTTTTGTCCTAGCACGCCATACGGCGTATTACCGTCCAGAGACCACCTACGAAGCGAATTCTCTCTTTCTCTCTCTCTCTCTCTGTCTCTCTCTCTCTCTCTGTCTCTCTGTCTCTCTGTCTCTCTGTTACAATTAGGCGGACGGACGGGTTTCTGTCGCGGACACAAGAACACGCAAGTCCATCTCCTGTCGCTTCGAGAGGTATTCGGTCGTTCCAGTTCAGTTCCAGAGATTCGAGAGGAATCGGGATAATATCGGACCAAGACGTCGCGGCCAGACCACGTACGTTCCGAACGTTCGTATCGATTTAGCTATTTCAAGCGGAAGCTGGTTTACCGTGTAATTGCGACAACACGTAATTAAACCGAGTTACGTGATCCACTACGCGAATAAACGTGTCTCAGGTATCGTCGTGTAATTACGATGCGCGGCAATGTCGGTTCGGAAACGCGCGTACGTGAACCAGACCGTGAACGTATTCTCGAAACGAATTCCAGCGAAATTTGTTTGACGCGTCGCTATTTTGTTTCAAGAGTATACCCACCCACCCACCTACCTACCTACCTACCTATCTACCTACCTACCTATCTGGTATCGCGCGTATCTCGTACGCGCCTGCATACGTTGCATAAAAAGAAAAAAAAAAACAGGACAGAAGGCGATTTTCGAGGATGTCGAAGCGAAGGAATCGTGGTCGGTGTTGGACCATTGGACGCGTAACGAATAGCGTTCTCGTTCGCGTCTACCGCGGTGCTATTTCGAAGGGGTGAAAGGGCCGTAGCTAGGTAAGCCGCTAAAAATAACACCGGTACATCATATCGAGCGGTCGTCTATAAATAGTGGCAAGTGACGAGAGACCCTGGATGGATTGGAGTCACGAGCAGCGCTACCTAGCACGCGCCATCTTTTAGAAAAATTCAAAACACTGCCACTCCTGGCTGTTACCCTCCTTCTCGGTCTCGCTGCCCGTCCAACGCCGTCCACCTCCAACTCGATCGATCGATCGTAAATAACAATGGACGCGGCCATTCATTGACGCGATGTTGCCTGCAAGGTGGAACGAATCGACGAGCAAATCGACCTTACGGGCAATCGATTTTTTTCGTCAACTCGTCGTACAGTCGATGCGAGCCGAATCGACGCGAGACACGAATTCCTGTCGTATCCGAACGATGATCGACGAATCGCGAGAAACGGATTTTCTCGGACGTAACGACCACCTTTCCGCTATCGGGGCTCGTCGTTCGTTCGATCGATCGATGCGTTCGAGCTTTGGGGTGGAGCGACCAAACGAACGGTACGAGATGATTCAAGAAGGGGTGACCTTGTCTCCTATTTTCGGAAGGTAGATTTCTCGTGACTCTCGCCAGTATTACGGACCTGTCTCCCGAAAGGAATCGAAGAAAAACGACCAGGTATAAAGATCGACGTTCGACGAACATTTGGAAAGTCGATCGCACGTGTATCGTGATTTGCACGCACCACCTGCTAGTGGCGCGAAAATTTCCTCGGGCTCGTCTCACAGTCGATAGCTTTCTGTATTTCCGTCTGTATAGATTTGCCAGCGAATCGTTCCGTGGATAGAATCGCGCTAGGCATTCCGGAAAATCGTATACATCACGTAACGGACGACTAAATTGCGTCAGCGGAACGTGATGCGTCGAGAATAAATTCCTAATCGCGCGCGTATTTAGAAGCGATACGAGGCGCATCGCTACGCTTTGTCTCGATTCGAGCCATCCATCTGTCCTCCAGCCTTTGAAAATTCAGCGTCGCGATTTATTCCTCGCGTCTACAACGTTTTGTTTACGCGAGCGAGCAAAAGAAGAATCGAGTTGACGGAAGGAGAATGCAAGGAAAAGAAGAAGGGAAGCAGGCGAAAGGAGTAGAAGGAAGGACAGGTCGGCAAAGTTTATCGGGCTGGTCGCGGTGCGACGAAAACGAGCGAAGAACGATGGCGAGTGTGAGTTTCGGCGATGGAGAAGAGCAGTGGCGGAGCGAAGCAACGTGGAAAGGACGAGGGGAGACGGTGAATTTGGCAGGGGGGGAACGGTAACACGGCGGTATAGCAGCGGAGAACGGAGCAACGCGCAAATGCGCTAGGAAGGCGACAGAAGGGCAGCGGCGGCGGCTGCTGCTGCTGCTGCTGCTGTTGGTGGTATAGAAGCTAGTGGGCGGCAAACTGGAGAGGCACGGAACGAGGCAGTTTTACAATTACGTTGGCGACGCTGTGCGCGCGCTCGCGCGAGTAACACAAATGTGATCTGAACGCAACAATACCGGGTCTCTATAAATAGCCGAGATTCGCGAGTCTCGCGAGGCAGGGCGCTGTCATCGTGTGCGCGCGACACCCTCAGAGAATGCGAGAGAATCGCGAAAGAAACGGTAGCGCGTACCGCGCGCGCAGTTCTCTCTCGTTATCCGTGACATGCGCGCGCGCGCGTTCCAGCAAATCCGCGCTCCAGTCTCTACGTTTCGTCGTCGTTCCGAAATTATCGTCGCCGTCGTCGTTGTCATCGTCATCGTTGCCGACGTCGATATCGACATCGCCGTCGTCATCGCCATCGTCACCGTCACCGTCATCGACGGTGTTTCTATTACCGACGCATCGACTCATTCGCTCGACTCGATGGCCTATCTTCGATAAAACGTAAGCCACTATTTTTCACGTTCTCCGCGTTTATCCGTGTTTTTAAAGTGCGATGCAAGCGGATTCGCGAATCAGATTGCCGTTAAATTCGGACTACGGTGCTGGCTTTTGTGTTCGTTTGGTGCAAAGAATGATAATAGTGCGCGCGATGCTGCAGCCAGCCGATTAAACGCACGAAACTACGTGGTGAACGTTCTTCGGAAGAACGACGATAAATTCGTTCGAGAGAAAAGTGCATTTTAGCAACGCGTGGTCACGCGTGATCGCCTACGTACGCTTTCTTTTCTTTTCTCGTCCTATGTATTTCGCTTTTGCCGCCGCTTCTCTTTCTCCGCCGTATCGTCCTTTCGAACGTTTCCCCTCTGGCTTCTCCGCGTTCCGTTTTTTGTCACACGATCGTTGGTAAACGGTTTCGACGCGTGTCACGAGACGATCAACGCTGTTCCATCGGAACTCGGCCTAAAAACCCGATATCGAAATTCGAACGTTTCGCGTTTCACGCAAAGTTCTCTCCTCTTTGCTCCCTGTCGTATTTCGTCGTATTTTCCATTCCTGTCCACTTGTTCTATGTTGATCGTTTCGAACGCTTCGTAGTAAAATCCCGTCGAGGGATTTCCAGTCTGCATCCTGTATCGCGAATCAAAGTCCATTTCAAAATCGACCGACACCTGTTGTGCCCTGCTTGTAACGACGCGAGCGACTAGCATCGCTCCCGTAACTTTCTGTTGTCCCGTTGGCTGCTTCCTCTCTCTCTTTCTCTCTCCGTCCACTCCCCTCTCCCGTTCTCCGTCTCTCCGCTGTTTTCCCCCTATATTCTCGGTTTTCTCGGGTTTTTGTGCGTTTCAAAACGAAAGGCAACGCTGCCGCGATCGACGTTCGTCAGTTCCATTGAAAGTGTTATCGTTTCTTCCGCGCGAGTCCTTGTTACTTGATGCTCGCTTTGCCGTCACTCGTGTTTGGTACCGTCCAGGCGATATCGAACGGAAATGTCTCCGAGAGGGAAAAAAAGGAGGGAAAGACAAAGAACCAACGCGTCCGTGCACGAGCATGTGCAGCGTAATTGAAATAATAGGGAGAGAAAGAGAGAAAGAAGAGAAAGACGTTGAACTAGTTTTTAGAGTTTTCAGTTTTCAGACCTTTTTCGAATATCGTTCGCGTCACAGTCAGAGGCAACGGGGGAACAAACTCCGGCGTAACGATGCAAACGAACGAGGAGAACCGCGTTTGTTCGTGTTCGCGAGACTCGTCAACACCGCGTCGCGCGTTAGCACGCATGTGCGCCGCGCGGACACGATTCATCGTTTTTCCACTGACATTTGCGGGAGATCGCGGGCGAAAGTGAGCGCGCGCGCGTTTCCTGGCTTCAACAGCGCGTTCTTCTCCGTTTCTTTTTCACTCGATTTCCAGTGTATATTGACGCGACACGAAATCGCGCAACTCGGATCTCGAAGAAAACGACCGTCGCGCGCGTTTACGAGACGACGGTTACTCGCATCGGACGAATTCTTGCAATTGCGCGTACGACCGTCTCGAAATGAATCGAGCGGCCGCGATTCGCGAACCCGTCGCAACAAAGAGCAGAAACTGAAACACGCTTGACGTCACTGCGAATCATTCTCGCCATTTAGACGAAGTCACGAGTTCAATTTAGAACGCGAACGAGCCAGTACCGTGGACCCGATTCGCCGTTTCGTTTTGAAACCTGTGAAACGTCGTTGCGATCTTTTACACGATCGCGTGTTACGCGCATCCAACGGAAACGAAAGAGAAACAAGGCGGGAGAACGTGGCGAACGAGACATCGATCCGTTCGCGTTACCAAACACTTTTTTCGAGAAATAAGCAATCGAAATAACACGGACAGAGATAGCGAGTCTAATTCTATCGTCGGTCTGTGACCACCGCCGAGTCGATTCGCCTTGTTCCGATATCGCTTTCATTACGGGGTCATTGGTCTTCCTTCCTCTTGCTTGGTCTTTCGCCTCGAGGAAATACGTAGCACATACATACGAGTCGTACACGCCCACGCGGTCACACTCGTACGTTCGCGTTGTCTCGCGTCGCGTCGTTTAGCGTTGCCTGTTTTTCCTAGTAAATACTGCCCTCTTCTATCTCTTCAACCTGTTGAAACCACGATCCTTCGGATCTCTTCCTTCCTTCTTTTTTCTTAGCCTTCTTGCCCGTTTTAGTAGAAAATATACGCAACCGCGCGCATAGAAGACAAGAAAGAAGGAAAAGAGAAGTTCTAGCGTAACCGAGGAGGAAATAATTACGAGGATGGCAGAGATTGATCAAGCGCGTCGATATCCTGTCGAACAGAGTTAGCGCCGACAGCCATTCGATCTACGCGGTACGTAACAAACGCCAATTCGTGCGGAATCTTGAATTTCGTTCGCGACGTAAGACACCAGACGTTTTTCTCCGCTTGCTCGATGCTTCGAGCGGTCGAGTGTTTTATCGTGGTCGTGTAAATCGATCGGCACCGGACGATCGTTAGGTCGTTTCAATCACCGCGTTCGATGCGATTCGATCGACGCTCGAACGCGATAGTGGCGATCGGCAAAGGCAAGTACGTTGCACGATCGCGTTAACGCGCGTCGCCTAGTGCAACGCGTACGATAGGTGGTCGCGCTTCCACTTACGCGTCGGACGAAGAATAGAATCACGCCGAACAATCGGCTACGTATTACGGAATATGCGACACGTTGGAAGGAAAAGTGACGCGGACCAGACATAATTCGAACGATCGTCGAAAGGAGAACGTAGGGACGAACGGAGAAAGTTGCGTGTGTGCGTGCGTGTGGGCGAGCAGCAAAGCGGCGGAGGAGAAAGGGGAGGCGCGTGTACCGTCGCGTTTAGTAGGTGCGTATATAAATGTCATCCTATATATAGCGAACGTTCGTCTAATCTTAGCTAGTCGGCCACCGGCCAGGAACACGAGTAAAAACTTACTTTGACTCTCTTTGCTCTCGGCCTCCTGTCCCGCTCGCACCGACCCCCATCCCTTTGGCGAACCAACGGCACGCAACGCGGCGCACTCCAATTTCCGCTCGAGCTCGCCTTTTCTCCCACGCGTTTACGCCTCGGTCCTCGTCCGATTCGCCGGCGATCTCAATTTATCGAGCGCTGCTCGGTCGGCCGACGTCCGATCGAACGCAAGACGAAGACCAAGAGAGTACGAGACGAAGGTGCCCTAAACTACGAAAGCACCGGCAAAATACGAACCACCGCCTGCGCTGGTCTCGCCGAACCGACCGCGGTCACCTTTTCCTCTCTTTACGCCAGCTACTCAACTGACCTACACACCGACATTCGCTCGCTAATAATAACGGTACATCGCGGCGAGGCGTCGATACCGCGATTCTTCTTCTTCGTCCCGTCTGTTTTCTTCGCTTATCTCTTCTTTGCCCTTTTTTATCGTAAAATCACCACCACCGTCTCGATCGGACGAACGCGCGTACGAAATGTACGAAGCGCGCTAAACGTCGACAAACGAGCGAACGTTATCGAAACACGTATATCGCGATCGATGGCAATTACTTTGACCGATAGGATGCAGCTGTGATCGCGTTGGCCGACAATATCACAGGCGATGGAGGCTGGTCGGTGAATTAATAAATTTGAAACGTTCTCCTTTCGAACGGCTACACGATTGCGACACACGTGCGCTTCCGCTCTGCGAATCGACCGATTTAACGAAGAATTTTGGCAGAGCGGATGGCACACGGCGAGGTTCGTGTAAATACGCGGAAATACGTGGAAATACGAGCTCGCGTTGGAAGGGACGGCGATCGCAATTGCGGTCGGTACCTTTCGGCTGTGGCAACAGAAACACGAAGGAAAGAAAGGTGAACAGCGGAGCGAGCCTGTGGAGGAACGGCCCTCCTCCGCGATTAACCTTGGACTTGACTCGAAGGAATTCTCGCAGCGTACAGTGACCTCTGCTCGCCCGCTAACTCGACGCTCGTCGTCTCGACTCGGTTGGTTCGCACTCGCGCCGCGCTCATCTTCGCTCTGTTTTCGCTCTGTTTCCATCCGATTCCGAAATCCACTCGAATTCGCGCGTTCGCTTGTTTACGCGCACACGCTCCCCACCGTACATCGATCCTATTTCAACGAACGTACGTACGTTCGAGCTACCAAGCCGCGCGAGCAATTTATTTAGTTATTTATTTATTTATTTATTTATTCGTTTCGTACACGGGAAGTAAAATCCCATTAGAGTACAAAGAATCGTGTGTAAAGAGAACGCCAATGGAATACGAACATAAATTTTCTTATATTTCTCCCTATACGTATTTATGTTCTCGCTGCTTCGGCGTTCTATTACGTTACACGCGATTCTTTGTACTCTAATGGGATTTTACTTCCCGTATATGAGACGAATAAATTAAATTAATTGAGTTGAAAAGAAAACGAGTAAGAAAACAAAGCAAGTCGGAAGATGCGAGAGAGGCTAGCGGAAAAGGGAACGAAGAAGGGGAGAAATTAGAGAAGAAGAAGAAAGGAAGAAACGCGCGCGTTACAAAACTCTGAAAAT
This sequence comes from Bombus terrestris, assembly GCF_910591885.1. Taxonomy (NCBI): domain Eukaryota; kingdom Metazoa; phylum Arthropoda; class Insecta; order Hymenoptera; family Apidae; genus Bombus; species Bombus terrestris. Next base: position 2,193,477 of record NC_063279.1, on the reverse strand, counting down.
TTAGCAGAAAGACAGCCAGAAGAAAAGCCGACGATCGTCGGATCTAGCACCGCTAAACGTTTGCATTTTGCCTTGTTTCAGAAGACGTGGGTTACAGGAGCGTTGAGATCGCGTCCGCGTTTACGCATCTACCGCAGAAAGGTAAGCACGGGAGAAGCGGACGAAGCGATCGCGATTCGTCGTACGTATTCGTAGACGTTCGAGCGGAGATGCAACTCGAAACTCGAGGTCTAGAGAGAAGATCGTTGCGAATCGAGATCGCGCCGAGTCTACGAACGAAACGTCGGATCGCGCGAGTTTTTCTTTCGAAAGACGAGTTTCGACGGTGTCCGAACCGGCTGGGACGCTTCGGACGTCGAAAACGTTCGACGAGACATCGACGCTGAATCGAAACTCGATCGAACGTAAGAAGAGAACGAGATACATTTCGCGCGTGACGCTTCCAAAAATAAACACGCTATCGAGATTCCGAGACCGAGCGACGACGCGCTGTTCAACGACGAAGCTCGTTGCGGTGTCCGTTTCCGCGCAGGAAACCAGACACGTTGTTGTCGCTGCCGCCTTCTTTCGATTCTTGATATTCTCGTCTCAGCGTCGATGTCGTCGGTAGAGCGCTTCTTCGCGCGATCGTCCGTTTCTTTGAAAGTGGAGCTCCGCGACGCGAAACATCGCGCGTCGTCTATGCGTGCGTGTATATATGTATATACGTGCACAGAGATGGCCCGGGATACGCCAGGCTCGCCGATGTCCAGACCGAGAGACCTGGTCGGCGGAGTTGGTGCTACGACCACCTTGACATCGGGCGGCTATCACGCTGGCTCCGGCGATCCAGCGAGCCTGCACGGTCACGTGCTGCAGCAGAAGATACTCGAGGTAACGTAATCGATTCTCGTTCGTGGTTCCACGATTGCACGCGCGCCACAATCCCGCTTCCCTCCTATCCCTCTCTTTGTTTCCACCGTTTAATGGCGGTTGACGCGCGAACGCGATCGACGCACAGGTTCGAACATACTTGTAATTGCCCCTGGCCGCGTCGTCGGCAGACTCGAGACCGGAGAAGATAAAGTTTCTGTCGAAGCGAAACGAGCGGTGACCAGCGACGTTGCACGGCTATGGAAAAAAATTTCGTTCGCACCGCTACCCCGTACGGGTAGCGGCGCGCGCATCTATACGCGTACACACGGTGTTCTCGATTCGAATCTCGAATCTGTGCGTCGCGCCACGAAGACGAATCTCGGAATCGTTTCGAGCGTTACTCTCGACGCGTCGGTTGTGCTTTCAGCTACAGCAGCATCATCAACTTCAGCAACAAATACTGCGGCAACAGTACCAAGCCCAGGAGCGACAGTTGGCCGAGTTACACGAGCAACAGATGCACCAGCTAAAGGTAAGTCGCGTTCGTCGCGGCGCGTCGCGTAACGTTCGTTCGTTCGTTCGTTCGATAGCGCGTGTCACCTCCTCGTCAATTTCGTTTCTCGGTCACCGTTCCGTGCGGTTCCTTCTCTCTCGAGGGTGACGAATTTACACCATCACCCTCCCGAGTATCGAACCACCGTCGTCCAAGATCCATTGTCTTCGAACCGTCTCCGAGTCGAAAGTCCAGCGGAACCTTCCTTCTCCTCGTAAACTCGATCGATGCGCGACGCGTCTCTGTCACGACGTGTTTGAAAAGGAGAGAAAGAGAAAGAGGTAGAGGGAGCCTAGACTGGCGAGCAATGAAATTCCGCGCGTCGTACCTCGATGGGACGGGGGAGTCGTAAATCGCGACGGATGAAAGATCGTCGAGTCCTTGGAGATTCGACTCTCGTCGCGTTCTCTGCTCCCCTTTCCTCTCCTCTCCTCTCCTCTCTTCTCCTCTCCTATGTTATTTGCCCGCTACGTCTTTCTCCCGTTGTTTCTCGCTTCCACTTTCACCCTTCTTGCGGTAAAATTATCGTTGGACGTTGCTCGCACTCTCCCCTCTCGTCCCCCTCCCCCTCTCTCTATCTATCTCTATCTCTATCTCTTTTTCTTGAATGGACGATATCGGCCGTTACCGTCAATGTCCAGCACACCGTCGTCGTGTAACGCGTACTATCCGTCCGTCGTATTATCGATCGAAACGAGGCGTCTTTTCTCTCGTGTTTTTTCTTCGTTTTTTTTTTCCTCTCTCTTTTTGTCGTAGCTCTGGGAGCAGCAAAAACAGCTGGAAGAGCAGAGGAGAGAAAAAGAGAGACTCGAAGCACTGAGGAAGAAGGATAAACACGACCACAGTGCGATCGCTTCGACGGAGGTGAAGCAACGACTTCAGGTACTTGAATGGCGGGCAGGGCTCGGTCGTATCGGACCGAACCCATCCGCATGGGTAGAGAGAGGATTTTCGTCGTGGAAGGGACGCGAAAAGGCTAATAAGTGATAGGCGAGATAAAAGGGAGCGGAAGAAGGTAGGACGGGCGGGGGGGTGGGGGTTTTTAGATTAAAGAGAAGAACGAACGTCAGACGAGAGATGGCAGGCTAAGAGGGCTAGGAGATACGATTTGATTTAAAGCGTAACGTCGCTAGATTCTTGTCGGTTCGACGTTTAATAGTAGCAACGAATAGACGACGAGGGTTGGTATACGTGGAAGAAGAGGGAAGGGAGAATGTTGCGCGCGAGTGTTCGCTGAGAGGGGAACCTTACGATTTCAGAGCTTCCTCGTGAACAAGAAGCAAAGGGAGGCCGCGGCCGCTGCGAACGGGGCCGTACCTGGTACACCCGGATACAGAAGCTGGTGAGATTTTTTTCGAGACTGACGATTCTCGCGCGCGGGATCACCCGCCGCCCTCGATCTTGTTGTCGTCGATCTTCCTCGAGTACATCCTCTCGCGATGTTTCACGCTTTCCGCCTATAACCCGTTCGCTTGCTCGCCCGCAATTTCGCTTTCTTCCTCGTCGCTGTACCGTGCACATTCTTTCTCTCTTTCTTCTATTCTTCTCCGCATCCCAGTTCCGCTTCCCATACCGTTGTTTCTATTTCCGTCACGCTTTTCGACGATACCGCGCTATACGCACACACTCACCCCCCACCCACCCCAGCCGCCAAAATGCCGCAGGGGGTGTACTCGAGTAACAGAGCTCGAGTCGAAGAGCCGAGCGATACGATTCGACGGAACGGTCGATCGCTCGATCGCTCGATCCACCGAGCGAACGACACTGGAATCGATTGAACAAGAAGCCGCGAATTTGTTGGTCAGGTTGCAACCGCAATCGGCGGAATCGGCGGGCGCGGCGAACGCTTCGCATCCCTACCGGATGCCACAGATGCTGCAAGAAAAGTTCGCCGATGATTTTCCTCTTCGGAAAACAGGTACGTACGCGCGACCGTGCGCCAATACACGTTGTTATACTATAAATTCCCGTGTTGTCGAGTGATAAGCATATTTGGTGGAAGGTAGTCTCTTTCTATGTGTGCCTATGTACGATAGTAGAATGCCTCAACTAAAGCATGGTTTTTTGCGACGCCCCCGCCCCCCACCCCCACCTCGTCTCGATCATCATTGCCCGTCGACAAACGTACGAACAAACGAACGAACACGCACGCACGAACGCACGCACGCACGCAAACGTACACACGACAGAGGCAAAGACGAACAGAGAGACTGGAAAGGCAGAGACAGACACCCGTAGCCCCTGCATCCGATCGACCACCATCCGCCGTTGTCCTGATTGCGAGCTTGTCGACGATCGACGATCCGACGAGCCAAAGAAACGTCGATTCTGGCGAAAAGATCAGAGCAAAGAATAAGCGTTGGTTGCGTTAGTAACGCTCGGTACAGATATTCGTAGACGTGGAATTTATTGGGTTATCGGATGGATCGCGTGGACACGCTCGCACGTCGTGTCGTTTCGCGTCCTTCTCTCGTTCCTCCTTCCACGCGATCGCCCGATGCTCCTCCGATGTCCGCTCCCCGAACCCTGTGCCATCGTTTTACACTACTCTCCGGCCCGATACGACGACGACCAACAACTAACCCTGGCTAAAATTGGCCAGCCTCGGAGCCGAACCTGCTGAAGGTGCGACTAAAGCAACGCGTGGAGAGGAACATGGCCGCGTCGAGAAATTCACCCCTGATGACACGCCGGAAGGATCGCCTGCTGTCGCACCTCAAGCGGAAATCACTGCTAGCAAGTACGTCCTTCGATCGAGCTTAATCGAAATTCGTTCGATTAATCGTCGAGTTATTGACTCTTCCTGCGTGAGCATTAGCAAACAATTCGTTGCACCCGTGTTTTCGATTAATCGATCGTTGATTTTTGCCTTTTTGCCAGTGTCCAGTAACAGCATGTCGACAACAAACGTTACCGATTAACATTACGTTTCCGAGACCGAGTCTCCTCTCGTTTCGCCTCGGCGTCGCATCCCCGTTTCGCGCGTTCGCATCGCGCGAACACGGAAAACGCGAACCGAAGGCGAAACGACGGGCGCGATGCGTCCCTTTCGCGCGAAGGAATTCGGGACAGTAGCGGCACAGCTTCGAGATAGGCCGAGGGGGGGGGGGACAGATTGCTCGTTCGCTTTCCCGAATTCCAGTCTCGTACGCGACGAGTTGCAGGCAAACCTCGCCACGCTCATCGCCGCTCGCTCATCGAACGCTTTCCAGATTCTAGCAGTAATCCGGAATCTGGGCCTAATTCACCACCGACCGTAAACAATTCTCAAGCGAGTCCCACAGCGGCAGCCAATGCAGCGGCGGCCATCCAAGAAGTGAGTATACGCGAAGACGCGTTACGCTACTCTCCCTTTCTTTATTTCTCTCTTTCTCGTTCTTCGTTCGCAGGAGACGGAAAACACCGGCTACGGGGGTCCATTGACCAGCAGCAGTCAGCAAGGTAGCCTGTCGGATCTGTCGTTGTTCAGTTCACCGTCCATGCCCAACATCTCGCTGGGGCGACCTCACGTTCCATCCGGTTCCAGTACGGTGAGTCTTTTAGCCGCCGATCCTATAACGTGATCGTCGATCGCTCTCTAAAGGACAACGTGGCTGGTTTTCGCGTCTCTGTTCGCAGACCGGTACGAAATTGGCCACCGTCTCGGAGGCAGAGGTACGCGCGGCGTTCACCGCGCGACTAGGGATGCCGCTTACCGGACAAATGTTGCCTGGCACCTTGCCTTTCTACCCATCGTTGACGGTGATCGAGGGAGGAGACGCTGCGTCGAGCGGCGGTTACGTTCACAAACAAATGCAGAATATGGAACACCCGTCGATAACGAACCGGCAACACCCGTCCGCGGTTTACGGCACCGCGACCGCCACGGCTCCCATCACCGACACGCAAGTAGCGCACGCGAGGCTGCAAAAGGCTGGTCACCGGCCTTTAGGTAGTATGTTCTCTCTTCTTTGCTAGCAGCCGATTTTTACAGCGCGCGTGCCATCATCGTTCGCGCACCGCCGACGATTCTCTTGACCCGCGATTAGAGTCGCGTTAGACTCTGGTCAGATTTCCGGAGAGCCCAGTGACGAAATCGTATCGGCCGACGCCGAACAACTGGCACGCGCGAACGATTCTCATTGGCACGGGTGAGATCCCGAGGTGGAATCGCCGCGCGCCTCCCGAACGTTTCCAGCGTGGCATCCGATTCACGCGTCCCTCGGTCGCTCGTTCCGTTCCCACAGGTAGGACTCAGTCGGCGCCTCTACCGTTGGGCCATCCGATGCTGCAAGGCGGCATTATGGCGCCGCAGACCCATTACGAGGAGTACCTGGCCGAGAAGCAACTGCACGATCAACAGCAGGCGCACAACTACCTCAAACAACAGATTCGTCAAACGGTGCTGACGCGTGTCGGATCCAGGGGACAGGCGAATCAGCTGGACGAAGCACCGGAGAACGACGAGTCCGCCGAGGTGATAGATCTTACCGGAGGAAAGAAAGATTTGTCGGAAGAGAGCGAGATCTCGAAACAACAACGAGATCGCGAACAGTTTCTTCAGCAGCAGAGAGATCTGATGATGAGACACACCTTGCAAATATCCAACGAGTCGTCGACGGCCTACGGCGGAAGCGGTACCGGTGGCGGCAGCAGGAGCAGTCAGCCGAGTGCCAGACCGCTGTCCAGAGCGCTGTCCAGCCCGTTGGTTCACTTGAGTAAGCTGACCGCCCGTGATTCCTTTAGCTTTGCTCGCCTTTAGGCCGCGTTACCTCGTTCATCGAACGCGACCACGATCGTACGCTGCTCCACGCTCTCTCTTTGTGTCTGCTTAGCGCGCGACGCAGGTCCTCAGGGAAGCCAAGCCACCACCGGCGATCTGTTCGCGCGCGCTTCTTCCCATCGATCCACTACCGGTTTGGCCTACGATCCGTTAATGTTGAAGCACGCCTGTGTCTGCGGCGAAACGGTTCGTGGTCATCCCGAGCACGGAGGCAGGTTGCAGAGCGTCTGGGCACGGCTTTCGGAGACAGGACTGTTACAGCGCTGCGATCGAATACGTTCGCGCAAAGCCACCCTCGAGGAGATTCAAACGTGTCACAGCGAAGCTCACGCTCTTCTCTTTGGTGAGTGCTCCGCCCTCGTTCCCGATCCTTCTACACCCGCCTTTGACCTTCCTCTCTGCCGCACTATGCCGCCGCCTTCCGTAACGTAAACGTAAGTAAAGTAAAACGTGCTGTCGCGCGCAGGAACGAATCCAATGAACCGACAAAAGCTGGACGTGTCGAAGCTCTCTCAACTTCCGATCAAGAGTTTCGTGCGGCTGCCCTGCGGCGGAGTAGGCGTCGATTCCGACACCACGTGGAACGAACTGAATACCGCGCCGGCCGCCCGAATGGCTGTCGGTTGTGTCGTCGATCTGGCCTTTAAAACCGCCATGGGTGACATTAAGAACGGTTTCGCCGTCGTACGACCGCCCGGACATCACGCCGAAACTAACCAGGCCATGGGTTTCTGCTTCTTCAATTCGGTCGCGATCGCTGCTCGATTGCTTCACCAGAAGCTCGATATTAGGAAAATCTTGATCCTGGATTGGGTAAGAGCCGATTCTCTTCCTCGTATTTTCGTCGACTTTCCTCCGTTTATCGCGACAATGGCAACTCGCGCTCGGGATACGCTCGGTCAGTCCGCTGGACGAGAATCGCCGACTCGACCAGTTTACCTTCTGTTTAGGATGTCCATCATGGGAACGGGACGCAGCAAATGTTCTACGACGACCCACGGGTGCTGTACATGTCGATACACAGGCACGACGAAGGTAACTTCTTTCCAGGAACCGGTGGACCGACCGAGTGCGGGGCTGGCGAGGGTCTGGGCTACAACGTGAACGTAGCCTGGTCCGGTGGGCTGAATCCTCCGATGGGTGACGCGGAATATCTAGCCGCGTTTCGTACGATCGTGATGCCGATCGCGAAGGCGTTCGATCCGAGCATCGTCCTCGTCTCGGCAGGATTCGACGCCGCCGTTGGCCATCCCGCGCCCCTCGGAGGCTACAAAGTTAGCCCCGCTTGCTTCGGCAAGATGACGCAACAGTTGCTCGGACTGGCGAACGGTAAGGTTGTTCTCGCCCTCGAAGGTGGTTACGATTTGGCCGCGATTTGCGACTCCGCCCAAGAATGCGTTCGGGCTCTGCTCGGGGACGAACCTACTCAACTTCGGGAAGAGGAATTGACGAGGATACCTTGTCAAAACGCGGTCGACACGCTGCAAAAGACGATCGCCGTGCAGGTACGATCATCTTCCACTCCTATTCCTTCGTCCTTCCTTCTCCTCGTTGCTGTCCACCTCTGCTCGAGCGTTTGTTTTATTTTTTATCGTTTCACACGCAGATGTCTCATTGGCCTTGCGTCAAGCTGAACGCGCACACGGTGTCGATGAGCGCGATAGAAGCTGGACAGAAAGAGCGCGACGAAACCGAGACGGTCTCCGCGATGGCCTCTCTGTCGATGCAGCAGCCTACCAATTTAACGTAAATCCGATCTATCTGTCTAATTAGCTGTGTATGCTGGTCTTTTCATTTTCCGTCGATTGCTTACAGCCATTCCTGTTTCAGGACTACCCCAGAACATTCCCGAGAAGTTTCCGAGGAGCCAATGGAACAGGATGACGCCAAATGAAGAAAGACGCGAAACTGCTCGTCCATCGTGTTTCGAAATAGTCACGAGGCTATCGTTGCGTTCGCATCGCTTCTTTATAAAATATGAGCGACGACCGACACGAAGCCGCTGTGAGCTGTGAGTTGGCAGCTGCTGCTGACGCCGCAGCCGGTCGCCGCCACTGTCATCGTTGCCGTTGTCACTGACGTCGGTGTCGCCAACGCGCTGTATCGTACGATCAACGATAAAAGCGAGCCTTTTTCGCTGCACCTCTTCCGCTTCGCTGTCGCACGTTGTTTGTCTAGCGTAGCTTGACGGAGCAGAAATCGCGGAGATCGGGCGAAACTAGCTTTTCGACTAAATCTAAAAGACAGTAGGTTTAAGTGTTTTCTACGCTTTCGCGTAAAGTTGCCCTAGAAACGCGCGATAGCGCGCGTTCACACGGCCTCGCCTTACCCATCCAGTTTTCACGTTTAATTCGTCGATCGTACACTATCCGCGAGATTGTCATTAAAATATTACGAGAGTTAGTGAAAACGGCCAACAGGTCGAGGCGATTCGGGGAATCGTGATAGAAAAAAAAGAAAAAAATTAGAAAACAGCGCGTTTTAAAATGATGCATCGAGGGCAGGGGGCGGAAGCGACGACGTTCGCGGTGGCGAAAGCAGACACGAGGTGCGCAGCGACGTTACGCGGAAAAAACGAAACGATTCGTTCTGTGTTAAGACGGCGTTTCGTTTCGGGTCGTCTTTCTTCTTCGAGCGGCATAGCACGATATTTGGTTGTCCTTTTTGTCGCGAACAAAGGCTGGTGTGATTTTTGTGATATTTTGTAAAAAGCAGAAATTTCATGAAGCATATAGTTAATTGAAGATGTACAAGCGTACGCGAGACTGTGTGTGTAACGTTGTTATACTTACGATTAGAACGGAAGAATGCATGCGTCCGTGTGTGTGCGCGTGTAGCTATGCGTAGAGCGTGTAAGGAAAAGGAGAAAGAGAATATATGTAATCGAAATAGGAGCATTTATTTTTGTGCCGTGCATTTTACGAGAACACGGAGAATGCGAGCGAATCTATCGATCGATCATTTTCGCCAATCCATACGTTCTATGTAACGTTACGTACGGTTTAGCGTGACAAACATTGTATCGCGCGGATCAAAGATTTTAGCACGCAGACTCTTGTGTAGTATGCGCGAGATAAAGAAGCGCGTATGCGCGCGTCGAGTACAAGAAATACATGTGTATATTGGATGTTATGTGTCCGCAAGAATCTCAAGTGTTCGTCGTGTATCGTCCCATATTTTTACCAAAAATTTCGAAAATATCGAGCGCGAAACGTTCTTTTCGGTCGATTCGTGTCGCCAATTCCCACCTTCCTATGTCTCGTGCTTCCCCGTGTTTTACGGCCCGGGAGCCCGTTTCTTTTCCCGCCTTCGTTGTTATTCTCCTTTTTTCCTCCCCGTCCTCCCCGTTCGTCACTCGTAAACCTCGTCTCCGCGATTTCCACCGTTTCTTACATCAATTTCGTTTCCCTTTGTTCAAAGTTGCGCGTTACCTCGTTCTAGACCCACTCTCTCCTCTTTATATCTGTTTCGTGCGATCACTGTTTGATCGCCAACGTGGAGACGACCGTTTCTTCTCTACTCTATCAACTTCGACTCGATTCGACCGAACTCGATTCGTTCGACTATCGATTCCGGGATCGTGTATGGCGATCGTCGTAACGGAACTTGTTGTTGACATTTTTGCGAGAATTTTATTTGTTTCGGCCAAAGGGACTTGCAACATTCCGGTATCGTTCGTAGAAAATCGATACAAGTTAGATGTAAATCGTTGATAATTCGCATCGAAAGCTGATTCTAATAAATGAACAAGAAATAAGAAATTAAACTCGCAGAGTATAAGAACGAAAATGGAAAAAAAAGTGTTACAATTACGTTACTGCACGTGTACGAATATGTCCATATTGCGTAAGCTTAAATGTATTAGTCATACATTTTTTATGTATATATAAATGTACCTCGTAAAGTAATTTTAAATAAAAACTATAGTCATTGTGTTACGCATACATTAACGACGGTACGTGCTTCACGGTATATTGTCCTGGCTGATAGAAAACTACGTTCCGTTTGAAACAATTAATTATTAACTCATCGAATATTATCGCTTGTAATATAGCTTGTCGAACTAAAATCTCTGTTAAGGTAGGCGTGAAACTATCGTCAGTTGCTCTCGAGAATATCGTTCGCGAGTGAACATTGCTTTGAGAGTCGCTATCCTATCCACTATCGGATCAGATAATCACTCTCGACGCAGTGTCTGTCCACTTGCAAAAATGCTCTCGAGAGCAACTGGCGATAGTTGTATTATCAAGTGGTTACGTACATTTACTCCACTCAGCCTGTTACATGAAAAAAAACCAAACTCTATAGAAAGAAAATTAAATTCGTTTCGAGTATACATTGTTACGCGTATGTACATGTAAGTGCAATGGCATGTAACGGTAAATAGAAACAGGGACACAAGGTTGCTATTAACGTATCGACGATATACACGATTAGTTGGATATCTTCTAAATTTTATTTTCTTTTTTCTCTTTTCGTCTTTTCTTTGTTTTTTGTGTTTTTGTTCTTCGGTATACAGATTTACGTGATTACGTCTAACCCTGGAAAAATTCGAACCCGCCGTGATTTGGATCAAGGGTCGATATTATTCGGCCGCGTGCGAAATATCGTCGCGTTTTGGGCAATTCGGCCAATTCATCATAATCATCTATGTAATGATTGTTTACATTCAATAACGACAACGCAGTTATTCGCAGCTGTCGTTTCATTTGCTACGTGTGCACATTCATATATACATACGTACATACAGGCGTGAGTCGCGTATACGTATACATGCATATGTAGGTACGTACTTATGTACACATGTATGCACGACGTCACCGATTAATTTTTACATTTATATTACTCATATATTTCTATATCATAATATATATATATATATATATATATATGATATACATTTTTTAAATTATATATATATATGATATACATATATATATAATTATTTATTTATTTATTTATATACCACAGACAACACACATGCACATATACGCGCGCACACGCGCATGTATATATCGCTATATACGTATGTGTGTATGTGTGAGTTATGCCATTATCAATATGTTACACTATAGATTATGTTTACATCGTAGAGACTTATAAATCTACGGAATATTATTATTTTTTTTTTTTTGTTGTATGTACAAGGATACTGTTACAAAGAAAAAAAAATTGTTTAAAAACTTATCGATGCCACGCGTTTACATGCGCGTGCGTGTATGGGCACGTGAGTACTGTCTGTCACGGAAAAGCTACATGATCTTTCGTAATATAAACATATTAACTTGCTAATTCCCCACTTCTTTCTGGAGTCACAAATCGTGCAGAATCGCCGTCGAGAACAGATGCAAAGATTTGAAAGGGTATACACACACGAGTACTTTCCCACAAATCTAACGAAAAAAAAAAAAATCAGCTTCTTTAAGCTCCTCTCGTTAAGTTACCTTTATTTTCCACCGTTATTAATTTATTCTTTGTTCGGCGATCGTGAACGGCTAAAGACTCGCGTCAGTACAAACTATCATGTTTCGAAATAAATAACGTCGACTCGTTCGCTTCGATCGTATCCACAAATTCGAACGTATACCAGTTGAGAACGTAATGCCAATGTCGATATCGATTCAAAGAAAGAAAACGATACGCAACGAACGCGAGCAGAAACGAACAAAACAATCGTATCGGTTGTGTGAATTAATTTGGCGAACCATATCGCGTCACGTAACGATTACGTCTTCCCTAGCATCTGCACGAATCTTCTCCGCGACTTTTTCTTTCTTTGTAAAATTATACAAAAATAAGTTGCGTCACTCGTTCTTGATGGCTACCAACCGCCAGTCCTTTCTCGCTCTTCTCCTATTCTTCGCCGTGTCTTTCTTTTTGCGCTCTTCATTCGCGTTCTCGCATCGATTATTAATTATAAACGAGTTGTCAACGCAGTTCGATCAGCAGGCAAACACTTGCTTTTTTACGTTGTTCGTTTCTACCACTTCGACACAGCGTGGTGCACCTATGCGAATTCAGTATGGAATAGACGTATCCTAACGTTTGTGAATATATTTCTACGAAATTACTGTTATCTATCGTTAAACGGTCCCTAACTAGACGTTCAAGGAATGCAACTTGGTTTACGGTCGCGCGCGATTCATCGTTACTTTTCGTTTTCGATAGTGTGTATGCGGCACGTGAACGTTTCGCACGATCGGTAAACGCGCAATAACGAGATCGATTCCCTCGAACTGCAACCCGATGATCTTGTCGGCTGCTATACTTTGGCGATACTAATACTCTTTCGCGATCACGCAGCTACGTTGCTCGTCCTCGCGTGAAAAACGTAGTCAGTGGAAAAGTGAAACGGCAATATATATCCACGTTGACGGGCATCGTGCTGCGACGCACGCAGTCTTTCAAACGAAACTTAGAGATCTGTGTAGCAATTCGCTTAGCGCGGTTTTTATCCTCCGGTCGTTTGTCTTTTGATTTAACGCGAAACCTTGTGTGTGTATGTGTGTGCGCGCACGTGTGTGTATGTATGTATGTGTACGTGTGCGTGTGTGTGTGTGTCTATCTGTGCGATGGACATATGTACAAAAGATATCGAATCGGATCACGCTTCGAACATCAGGTATATTCGTGTTCCGCGATTACAGCAAATGGTAGGAAACATTTTAAACGATCGCTGCGTTTCACCCAGCTCGCCCCGTCGTCCTTATTTTACGGTCGAGAAATTCTGTTGTGGATTTTGGTTCGATGATACCCACGTGGTGAATACGTCTCTGCAATGGCTGACCACGCATTCGTTGCTACAATACTCGTCCTCCCATTCGCTGTTTGCAACGGCGGGGTTCGGGCATCCGTGACGTATACAAGCGTTCGACGTCGGTCTTTGACCAGCCATGTTCGCAGCCTGAGTTACAGAGTTCACTGCCGGCGGTGAATTCGACAAAGAATCGCTTTTTGTTGGATTCGAATGTATCATTTGCTGCTGCTGCTGTTGCTGTTGCGACGGTTGCTGCTGTTGCTGATGATGTTGCTGCGATTGTTGCGGTACTTGTTGCACTTGCTGTTGCGGCATCTGCGAAAACGTACGTATTCTACTGTTCAATTTGTCTCGTGGTAACATACTCGTACTTGCTGCTGCCTGGCGCTGTTGCTGACAACTGGCAGCATCGCAGTATGAAATATCGTTGCTGTTTTCTTTGTGCTTGTCGCGGCTTTTTACGCGTTGAGCATATTCCAATGGAAATGAATTAAAAGTCGTAAAAAGGATGAATACGACGAAAGTGTGGGAGGACGAAAGGAGACAAAAATATAAACAGAGAAAGAAATGATCGTTGAAGAGAAAAGAGATGCGAAAAAAAGAAAATGAATTCACATCGCTGCTGACCTGCATGTACTGTTGCTGCATATGCTGCTGCTGTTGCGATGGTTGTTGTTGCGAAATATGCGTTGGCGCCATCGATGTAGTCATCATAGTCTAAAAGAAAAGTACACGAAGAAGAGAATGGTAGCCAAGTTTTAAGACACGTAACGTGGAAAAATATGAAAGATATGGAAAATAGAAAGAGGCGACAAACGGATGAAGAAAGATGATTACCTGTTGCGTTTGTTGCTGCTGCGAGTTTCCTGGCATAGTTAAATGGTGAGGAGATTTTTTTATTTGCATTTGTTGCGCGGGTTGCTGATGATGTTGAAGCTGTTGATGCGGATGAGGATGCGGATGTTGTTGTTGAGGCGAAGAAGGTTGAGGCTGCGGACTATACACCTGATACGAGACATTTCCCGGTGTTCCGTTCCCAGCGTAACTACCATACGCCGTATATTGAACTTGTTGCTGTTGCGGCGATGGCTGTTGTTGCGGTTGCTGCTGTGGATGCTGTTGTTCGTTTTCGGCCGCGCCCTTACTAACCAGAGACGCTCTGTACGCCGCGAGTGCCTGCAGATATTCCTTTTTCGCGGCTTCAGTCTTCTTCTTGTAAACCTACGTAAATATAAATTTCTTCGTATACAGCGATCGAGATGAAACCGAAATTTTTCTAACGTAATCCACGCTCGCTTTCCTCAAATGAATTTCACGAGGACGAGGAACGAAGCAGCAGAAAGAAGAAGGAAGAAAGTTACGTTTTGCGAGTACTCACGTTCTTATGCTCGGTCTCCAACGCATCCCACATCGAAGCGACGATCTTGGAAACTTCACCGAAGCTCGCATTTGGATTTTGTCCTTTTATCGCAGCTTGAGTATCTCTGAAGAACAGAGCGTACGCCGAAACGGGCCTGTAAAATAGATAGCACGGGTCTAATACGACGAAGGCAGAGAGAGCGCACAAATTTTTGACGAAGAGCGATCCAATCGATCTTTCGAACGTTCTTTATCGTGATGTTTCTCGTTTTCCGAAACTAGATTCGATTCGATCTGGCTACTTTCGGGATCTATTATAGCGCACGCGCGCTACTACGCCGAAGAGCTCGAGACGCGAGTCGGCGGAAAAAAAGAAAGAAAGAAAGAAAGAAAAGTAAAATGAATGCTCACTTTTGCGGTTCGTTGGGATCTTTTTTCCTCTTCTTTTTCTGCGATTTTGGTTTCCTTTGATTTTTTGCTGCAACGTCGGTCGGTTCCGGTGAGGGTCGTTTAATGCCGGTAATCTGAACAAACGGCCGCGGATCGTGCCAAATTCGTTCGTTGTTTATACATGATCGGTCAGATTCGAGATGCGTGCCAATCGATCGACTACAACTCACCATTCCGGAATGAGGCGTACTGTCGTCGCTATCTTCGCTAGTGGTAGTATTGTTATTTGCCTCGGGGATCGTGCTTGATTGTATCGCGGATGGACTACCACCCGTTGGACTCCTATATTGTATTTGTTGTTGCAACTGCTGCTGTTGCTGTTGTTGCTGCTGCTGTTGCTGTTGAGTATGCATGTACTGCATATGTTGTTGCATCTGTGCCTGTTGCTGTTGCTGTTGCTGCTGTTGAAGCAACATTATTTGCTGATTTCCATGCTGTTGCCGGGGAGAATTCATGCTCGCATACGAACCCTGCGAGTTACTATACGTCGAGCTATCAGAAAACATCGAAGAAAAAGATGTTTGTAGATAGTAAACGAGGATCATTTCTTGCGGATTCGAGAATGGAATTGGCGATCGCGCGCCGGTTCTGCTTCAGTAGCAAGGTTATCTCATCCGTTATCTAAATCGCACGCGGATCCGATTACGACTCCGACTCACCTAACGCTCATCGGCTGCTGCATCGAGTGGTCCTGCTGTAGATAAAGAGATTGCTGATATCCACCCGGATCGAGATTCAACCCATCCGCAGATTGTTGCACGTTGCCGGTTTGCATCATCTGCGAAAGCCATTCGAACGGTACTGATCACTCGAACGAATCCGTAAAAGCGCAATTCATCCCCTGCGAAACTTTTGTCTCGTCTTGGATGAAACTTACCTGCGTTTGGTAACCGTGCATCGGATCGTGCTGAGATTGAGCCTGAGGCTGCTGCTGCTGCGACTGGTGTTGCTGCTGTTGTTGCGGCTGCTGCTGCTGTTGATGTTGATGCTGTTGATGCGAGTGCGAATGGATAGCCGGGATGTCGAAATCTTCATCGCCGAAACTGGGAGTGTGAAACGTCTACGAAGGAGAGGAAGAAATTGGACATTTTAATCGGTGATTCGAGGAGTACGGTCGCCGATTCGGAACGTAGGACATCGCGCGTCCGCATGGCTGTTGCTCCTGTATAATCGGGCTTCCACATAGTCGTTCGATCAACGAAATATGCACGGCAGAGAGACTTATAGAGGAGAGAGATTGAGAGAGAGAGAGAGAGAGCATCGTCGTAGCATCGTTTGAAATCCTTTCAGCGATTTATTAGCGTTTCGGAGCGGGGAACGGAGGAAAATACATTTGCCGTGTAGAGCGCGTCGGGACACGGGGAATAAAAGTTTTTAAATTGGATTTAATAGCATCAGGAATTTTCCTTTGAAGGAACGTACTTGCCTATTGATCGAGTACACCTCTGCCTCTCTTCCCTCGCCGTACCCATCGCGAGCGTTACCCCTTACCTCGCGATGTTTCTCTTACTCTATCGTTTCGCTCTCGCCTCTCTCTTCTCTCCCCTGTCCCTTTTCACCGCGCTTCGCCCCGTAACGTCCCGACGCCGCCCGTGTGTACGCGTACCCGTACCCGTACCCGTACCCGTCCTATTTCAACTACTCCTACACCTTCTACTTCTACTCCTACTCTCGCGCACCACCACCTCCTCCTCCTCCTCTTCCTCCTCCGCTTCCACGGCCTCCTCCTTCTCATCCTCCTCCCTTTCCATCTCCGAATCGACTACGCGCGTCTATCCATCTTCTTCCTCCACCGCGCACCGGTTCCAAACTTTTCTTTCTCTCTACACCCCTCCTCCTCCTCTTCCTCTATCTCTCCTCTCCTCTATTCTCCTCCCGCCCTATACCCTTCCCACCCGTTCAACACTCCTGCCCCCGTACCCTACCCAGTAACCGTGCCCGTACCCATGCCTGTTCCCGTTCCCATTCCCAACCCCGTCGCCGCTGCCGCCACCGCCGCCACCGCCAGCTTCGCGTCCTCTGCCTATCCGGCCTAACCAAGATAGTCGTCCCATCTTTCCTACCCCCTTGGACCGCGCTCCTATTCTCGTTCGCTCCCTTCGTTCCCCATGTATCTATATGCGAAGACGGTTGGTGCCTGTGGCCCGTGGCCCATGGTCCACGGCCCGCGGCCCGCGGCCCGCGGTCGCAACCCGAGCCCTCCACTCCCACGCGACTCCGCCCCCACCCGTTTGCACCTGCACTGGCACCCATACCCTCAACCGTCCACCACGTAACCACGGCCAGATATCCGAACAGGGTACGACGAGTCTTCTTCCCGACAGTCGAATTTCGTTGCCCAATTTCCAACGGCTTATTAATCCCAACAACTTTCGCGGTTAAAATATCGAACGAACGCTCTTCTCGTCGAGGGGTTCTCTCGCAACTTTCCGTCTCTCTCCACCGTTCAGTCTCGCTCTGCTCCACCACAGACACCATGACTGCCTACTTTATCAAAGCGGAGAAGAAGCGCGTCGAATCCCGCCATAAATACAACGCCGTAGAATCGAGGCGGAATAAGATCGAACTTACTTGATCAGCCATGGCGTAGCTATTGTGGTGGTAGGATGTCGAGTGATGATGCTGCGGAACGTTCAATGAAAAATCCAGACTGTCGTTTCTCTGAAACAAACGAAATATTTGTATCGATTTGCGTGCACCAACGTCCAGTTCGTTCGTCAGATCGTTTAAGAAAATTCTCCGTTCGGCCGATAACATTTCTTACAACTTATCTCCTACGTTACTGTTTTTCACGCTCGTAACCAGATTAACGATCGGTAGAGACCGCTATTCTATTTCTACAATCAATCCGTGAGGAGATTCTCGCGAAATATCCGCAATTTGTCAACCCCGTCTCGGTATCCTTCCCGCGACGGGACACGCGCGTCCTTCCTTCCTTCCTTCCTCCCTTCTATCGGTCAATGGCCTCGACGAGCGTAGCTTCGTCGATTCCATTCGTTCGATGTTTCGCACCACGAGTAAAAGCATACGAAATCTTTGTGCTTCCGCGTTCCCAACGGTCGCTTCCACTCGTCTCCGATTACACGCGACGGAAACGTTACGTTCCATCGAATCGTAAACATCGAGCGAATTGATTTTTACGCTGCACGGGAATTTTTTCTACGGCTGCGAATGCATGTTCGAACGGACCAACGTTCCGACCAACTGTCCGTGCCCAAGCGATCAAATGTCCACCTATACAGATTTTTACGACCGCATACATCGAAGCCTCGAGGCGTTTCGTTCGCTCGAATACGCATCCCTCTATAAACATGACCCAAGTTTTAGGACCCAAACTCCTATCGGTGAAACGTCCGACGTAACGCTACGGTTCTTCCGCCCCTGCTTACACTCGTCATTGTCGATTGTCATCGTCGACATCGTCTCCTCCACCTGCTCGCTCTTAGGGGACAGCGTTATTCGCGTTTCTACACGGTCATCGACCCGTGCATCTATTTCGACTTTACTCTGTCCGAAATCTCTTTTCCTTCACCACGCTCTATCGTCGATCTAACTTTCCCTACTTTTCTTTCTTTTCCTTTGCATCTTCCCCTGTTTACGTTTTTCAAGCTATTCGACAAAATGTTAAACGATCGGCACCTTCCCTATTCTTCGCTCTTTACACCATCTTTCCTCGCCATCTGGAAGACGACTTTCGATTCTTAAGGCCTATGTTCTCGTGGGAGGGTCGTGCCACGATTTTCGTCCGAACGAGTCGACCAGATGGCATCGTAACGCGTTTTATATCCCAAAGAAGAAACGAAACTTGATCGTAACTCGATTTAATATTATGACCAAAATTCCGGACAGACTCTATACGAAATCGGCAAATGGGGCCGGTAAACGAACATTTGAAACAGAGAGGACCGCGCCGATCGAGGGAAGATGTTGCTTCTGCATCGATTCGATCCAACGACGATTATCGAAACGAACGGGTGACACCTACTGAAATTACAATATCGTTCGACGGTTGATAACGTTAATGAAGGAGGTAGACAGCAAGAAGTGGCAATGAAAGACAGCCGATGGTAGAAAGAGGAAGAAGAAGGTAAGGTGCACGATACGTTACTTTTTCCAGTAGAAGTAACAGCAGGCAGGCAGACAGACAGGCAGGCAAGCAAGAAAGCGAACAGGTAGGTAGGTAGGTAAGCAAGGAGGCAGCAGACAAGCAGGTAGGTAGGTAGGTTGGTAGGTAGGTAGGTAGGTAGGTAGGTAGGTAGGTAGGTAGGTAGGTAGGTAGGTAGGTAGGTAGGTAGATAGGTAGGTAGGTAGTAGGTAGGTAGGTAGGCTGGTTGGTTGGTTGATTGGTAGGTAGATAGATAGGAAGACGGTAACGCAAGAGACACGAACAAGAAAGTTAGATCGGGCCGAAATGAAAACGCTCTCGCGAATCTGTCGATTTCGACAAACGATATTAGTCCGATTAACGACTCTTGTTGGTTTCCTTGTGTCGTTCGTTATTTTATCGTTAGAGAAAAAAATCAAACGACGTATCGAATTTTCGATCCTTTCTGCCTGGAGTAGAGTATTTCGATTCTCTACCTGATCGAATTCGAAAGCTTTTTTTGCAAGTAACAACGCGGAGAATAGCTAAAACCTGGAAAAGAAAAAGGAGGCGAAGAGGGGAATGGGGAGAGGGAGGGGGGAGTTATCTAAAGTAAGAAAACGGAAGAGCAAAGCGAAAGCAAGAGATCCAATAGACGTACGTACACGAACGAGTCTCTTACTCGGCGTATATAACCGATGTTAAACCTGTTCCCCGTTCCAATCCCCCTCCTCACTCCCGCCATTTGCCCTCCTCATACTCAACATTACTACCATTTGTAATCCGTACCTCCTCGTTTCTTCTAATTTCTCCTGAATAACGTCGTTAAACATCCCCACTCCCCTCCTTCAGTAAACCGAAGAAAATAGTACATTTTCGTATGGTCATAAATTATTTTGGTTATATTTGAATCTCTCTGGCTTAGAATAGATACAGCGAAACGCAAACGAATGTTAATTATAATTTTATTATTGTTGAAAATAGAATTTCACCGATAAACGAATGGCTATAATGCGCGAAGCGTGCTTTCTCGTTGTTGAATCGGACGACTGTGAAATAACTTGAAAATCCCACGATCGGTGTCGATTCTCTGAATATTAGAATCGGCGTCACTCATAAAGTTGAACCATCGCCCGACAGATGGCGTTCCGAGTATACCTCGAACATAATACGCATTTCCATAGCAAATACTATGGTTTCCAAAAATAACAAATCTTAGCTTGACGATGTACAAATTTGATTCCAATTCCACGGTTCAACGAGACAACCCAAGAATTTTCGTACGCGAGAAAGGTAACATACCGGTTACCAATATTGAGATCGATGACTTACCGATGAGACGAACCGACTCGTCGTCGGGAAGAGATCCAGGTTATCAAATGCACGTGTAACGTGCAGAGCGTGCCACCGCCGGTTAATCACGTTAACGTTATCACGATGAATTCTTCTCTTTTAAAACACACAGCCCCTTTTCTGTAAGAGTGATTTCGTTCGGAAGCGAGAAAGATTTGTAAAAAAAAAAAAAAAGGAAAACGAAACGTGCGACCGAAATGAAAAGATAGAAACGAAACGGTTTATTTCGACGATTCTTCGTCACACGATCGTTTCGATTCACACGTTGACACTTGACAAGCAACACGTTCTCACATCACCACGCGTGTCCTTTGTTACGTTACATTGATATAGAAAAACATGTATACGATGACTTTACCGAAACATAACACGTAACCAAAATACAGATCGCTGCGCAACATACACAAAATGTTCGACTCGTGGCGTAACTAGTGACAGCGTGGCAAAACGACGCGCGCTCCTCACGGCGGCCGGCGCGGGAATGATTGAAGGGAGGTTCATTTTGTGGCACGCTTCGATAGTGGGGATAGATCTTTCGACAGGGGAGCAGATTCGCGCGCCCCCTGCACGTATATTGCTGAAGGATACAATGCAACGGCACGACACGACATGATACGAGACGATACGACATCGCACGATACATGACCACCCAATTGCGAACATTTTTAGAGGACGAATAACGATGATTCAACGTATGAGAAAATCGTTAAACGGTATAAACGAAGATTTTCATAAATGTACCCAACGACGATGCGAATCTCGAAGAAGCAATTTGTTCGTTCTTTCCTAGATGTCTATTTTTCGATCCGGTTAGTCGATCTTCTCTAACTCTTAACATACGTTCTGTTTATCGCACACTTTTTATGCGTTTCGGGACGTTTTAATAATTGAAAATGAACGTGTTCTCGGAGCGTCGCGTGAGATACAACGCACCGTAAGATAATCGTATATATACCGGGATGCGATTCGACTCGATTGGATCAACAACGACGATGAA
The DNA here is from genome assembly GCF_910591885.1 of Bombus terrestris. NCBI lineage: Eukaryota > Metazoa > Arthropoda > Insecta > Hymenoptera > Apidae > Bombus > Bombus terrestris. The sequence continues at coordinate 2,172,307 of NC_063279.1, read as the reverse complement.
CAAAGAGGCCCTTCTTCTCCAATGAGAACGAATTGTTTGACATTCTGTGGTCGAAATATATGTACTTATATATATATTCGGACGGTTTAAATCATACGCTTAACCAGATCTCCAAATGGTTACTAGTTAAACATCTTTCTCCTGTTGTGTTTCTAACGCGATGTAAGATTTTATTTCAGAATCACGTTGAATCACGCGACGAATAACATTCGTGGTTTGTGGCCCAGTTAACAAGCTGTGATCGCTACACCGTGGAAGAAAGGGGTCGTCGGTTCGAAATATGGAGAGGGGCCAGCAGAAGGTAGGAGTGGGGTTTCTGTCGAACGGAGGGAGCGGAGGGAAATGGTGTGCAGGATTGAAAGAGGCCGGTGGCGCAACGAATAGAGAAAAGAGGACTCGCGACGTATGACGCGCACGCGGTCAAACGATGACGAAAGGAACCGTGCGCGTGCGGCTGGAGCATCAATGTTTCCCTTCTTTTCTTCCAACCAAACGATCAAAGGAATCGTACAGCAACTTTACTTACTCTATATTCTCAAATATTCTCGAAATGATATATTCTCGACTTTCTATTTCTACATCCTCTCGCTAAAAAATTCCATCTAACGGCGAAAAGCATGCAGCGGTATCGAGATTGATCAATGCCACGTTCGGTTTCGATCTAATCTTGTCCCGGTTCGAGAATAGAAAACCGCAGAACGAACACCAGCTGCTAAAAGCTACTCTTCCGCGATTCGATACAACTGATTACAACGTAATTAAGAAGCAACTAAGAGCAAATAGAATCGGTATTGGACGACGTAACAGCGTGACGGTTTAAACGCGCGTTAAACACGCGTTATCTACCGATACTCGGTTACTCGAATATTCCAAGAAAGTAGGACACGACTGTGTGTGATGGCAACCAAGTGTGCCGCGTGGCCCGAGGAAACAGGGGTTACGTCGGAGTTTATAAAGAGTCATTACATTCCCGTGAAAGGTAGCTTTAATTTCAGTGGCATTCCAATCGCATTAACGTATATACCCGCGTATTTGTATTCGTTCGCGAAAAGCGACAATCTACTCGAAACATTTACTCGAACGAGGTTTGTTACGGGTTCGAAACACGGCCGTGACAACTACGATTTTAACGGCAAATTCCTCGCGATCGATCTTGTAGTCTTTGTCGTCAAAACTAATCGCCCATGTTACTCGATGTTTCTTACGATTATCCAGGTTGCGTAGCTGTGCCGGTATTTTCGTGTAATCAACGGTATAGGAACCAAAAAAGAAAAGAAAGGGAAAAGCAGAAATGGGGGGAGGGGAATAAGGCTGTTAAAGCGTCAGTTTTTAATTTTCGTCGAAAGAAGGAAAATCTAGAGGCAGTCGGCTAAAAGAGTTTTACGAAGAAACCGCACGCTCCGTCGCCGGCAGCCGAATCGATATTCTCTCGCGGGACGGTCTACCGCCGCTGCGCCGCGCCGCGCCGCGCCATTTCGTTCCAAAAAAACGAGACAGCGTGCTGCCGTTGTCGGAAATCGTTGTTTCCAATGTCGATCACATCGAACAGCGTAATCAAGTACGAAAATCAACTGCCAGACATTATTAAGTATCTACGATGCTCTCGCTGCTTCGGAGATTCATTAAACATGTTCTTCAACATCTTGGACAAATGTTGATTTTACAAATTCCTTTGAGCGAACGTTTGCACAGCTGATAATCGCCTCGGGCTTATCGCGCTGTGTGGTGATTTTCTCTTTTCGTCGTTCAACGTGTTTCTCTTCTTTTTTTACCATATGTTTGCACTTTCCCGTTTCCCTACTCGTTCCACGTGCCGCTCGGTACTTCCTTGCCCCGTGCCCCGTGCCCCGTGCCCCGTGTCCCGCGTCCCGTGCCCCGTTCCTCGTGCTCCTTGCTCTGCACCCTGTCTCGCGCACCACGTACCCCTGTATCCCGGCCCCTCCGCTTCGCGCAATACCACCTCCAACCCTTTTAGTTCCACCACAACGCGTCGAGGTGAATCGCGCAACTCGCAACTTGCAACTCGCAACTCGCAAATGCGTTTCATCTTTGTCCCGTGTATACGTCGATTCGTATTATCGTCGACGGTCTCTTAAACCGGTTTTACTTATTACGCGAGCGTCCGCTTATCTCGCGTAGATCTCTTATTACCAGTCACGGTAAGCGAACGTTTCTCTGTTCCCGCGATCTGTTTCTCCGGAGTTCCTACCTTCTAATTCTTTTTTCGCTCTTTTTTTCTCTTTCTCCTTTCGAGGTGCTCGGCTGTTCTCCGTTCGAATATTCCACGCGGAAATAGAACGAGTCCAATGGATAAATTTTATTCGAAGGAAAATAGAGGGAACGACAAATGAGGAGAAGAAGCAACGACGGTGAGGGCGTAGGGAAAGATAAGAGAAGGAAATGCGGAACGAAAACCGGGTAAAAGGAGAAGAAAGAAAGAGAGAAGCGTGCGATAGAAGAAACGAATAATGGCGAGGGAAGAGGAGATCGTGCACCATAACCACGTGACCTTTTGACCGCAGGAAATTCTTCGGATAAACGGGCTTTTCACTGTACACAGCCAAGAAGGGAGCAACAAGTGTGAATCTTGTCTACCCTGTGGATCGGACGGTTCTTAGCTTTTCTCTCTGCTTTTCTACATCTTTCTCTCCTCTTTCTCCTTTTTCCCTTCCCCCTTCTACTTATCTATCTACATCCCCTCCACCATTATGCGCGCGCACACTCTTAACGATGCACACGTTGTGACTTTGATGACCTATTCTTCGGTCCGAATCGCAACGGATCGAGCGTCAATCGGGTACAAAATTTTCATGTCCCGACGATCTTTCGCGTCCCGTTTTTCATCGGAAGAGTAGAAAAGCGTTAAACGCGCAAAGTCGAACGAAACGTGTAACGAGATTAGTTTCGACGCTGTCGGCAACCGTATAGGAAATTTGTGCCGCAGATTCGAAAATCGCGATTTGAAAAGCCCGATTCGTACCACGTAAGAAGCACGCAAGACGCGTAGAGCCCCGAACGTCGTCACTACAAACACGATACGATACTCTGAAATGCTTATTCACCGCTACGGAATGAATAATGGATTGCTAGCAAAATACATCGAGACATAAATATTGTATCTGGAGCGCTATATATTACCTGTATCGAATACATTATCTAGATCGTTCTCCGTTCTCTGTTCTGCTAGTTCCTATCTGATCGAGATCGTTGCCATGGGAATGCACATTCGCGACTCGATCCGATCGTTTCGTATCGCGTCGGACTGTTCCAGTCTCTTCCAACTAGACACTGGTACTTTCTGATTTTTCGAAACGAGCGTTTCTTTCGCTTTTCGAAACATCGCTAGTACCAGCGGACCACCCAGTCACGATAGTCACGACGACGCATCGTAAGGTGTTCGAAAGCTCGTACGCTTGTCTTTTTCGCGTGGCTATTGTCCGTTCGATCGTCTGTACGTCGTCGCTACTTCCAGTGGCATCCAGCGATCTCGTTTCGATCTCTTACGCACGTAAATAAAATTCTTTTTCGATTGTGCTCGATCGGTGAAAGATAAAGTACGATGGAGCGGGCAGAAATGGGGACGAGAGAAAGAGAGAGAGAGGGAAGGAGGGAGAGACTAAAAGCCTAGCCAAGATTCGGGCTGCGCGCGCGCGAGTAAACGTAATCATTTGCAATCCCGCGTAGAACCGCTTTGAAACTCTACGAAGGAATTTATTAAAGTTTGACTAAGTCGCTTTACAAAGTTTCATCGGTGCACCGAGGCACCGAAGAGTACCAAGAGGTGTACCGGCGGCGGTGCGAGAGCGGGGATTGCGAGGTGCTCGGCGAGGAGATCGGGTACCGCGCGGCAGCCGAGGGGCCAGCCACGACAAGGAAACGGAGGGGAATCCTCTCGAAGAAGCGGGACGAATTGCCGAAAGAGACGAAGGCGAAGGTTCGAGAGGCGGGAGGAGCGGTTGAAATGGATGAGAAAGGGCTGCTGGTGGAGATGGTGGTGCTGGTGGCGGCGGTAGTGGTGGTAGTGGTGGCGGTGGTGGTGGTGGTGGTGGCGGCGACGACGGCGGTGGTGGTGGTGGTGGCGATGGTGGTGGGGGGTGGTGGTGGCAGCGACGATGGTGGAGGAAAACCCGGCAGGAGAATGAGGAGGAGGAAGAGATGGCGGTGGTGGAGGTGTAGGAGGTGGAGGTGGAGAAGGTGGAGGAGGCAGCAGCGAACGCAAAACGACGATGGGATGTGAACGAGGTGAAGCGGCAGAGGGATGAGAGGAATGGTGGAACGAACAGACGGAGGACGAGGGAGGCGATGGGTGGTCGTCTTAGGCGGGGACGGAGGGGAAATACAGGAGGGGGTAAAGTTACTTTCCCGGAGAAATAAAAGTTAATGGAGTTCCCTACCCCCCTCGTCCCACTACCTCCACCGCCTTTTTCTTCTTTTCCATCTCCTTGCCGGCGTACAACTTTCACGAAAGTTATTATATCTTAATTTACTATTGAACATTATCTGAAATTTCTCCAACGTTTCCGTTTTAATGCGCTGGAGAATACGAACGAAGAATATGCGCGTAGCACAGTCCGACCATACCAGAGACGAAATAACGTCGATACACCTTTCATCGCTAACAAAAGGAAACGAAACGAAAAATAGGGAGGATAGCGCGAGGAAAAACGTGCCTCGTTCGTACGTTTCGCCGTGGTTATGACTACGCGAGATAATACGTGCTCTTTTCTCCCGATGATCGGTAACTCGCGCGTTTCATAATTCTCGTGGTAAGAGATACATACTTTGCGAAACGTCGACTATCAACACTTTACCGAGTCTTTACATTCCTGACGTTTGCTTTGCTTCTACGCGATGTAACTTTGACCGTTATGCAAACATTATATCCTCGTTTATCGGATATTCGTTTGGCGATGTAGTCCTGGTGTCAACGACCTTGTATGTACAATCACTACCAACGTACTCTCGACTCTCGATGTCTTGTCCACGATGGAAACGAACGAATTGACTTATTTTACCAAGCTTTACCGGGACAGCCTGGTTTCTGCTATACCTAACGTTAACTCCCCCCTTTGCTCTTTTCCTCCTTCCCTTTTTCTCCGGTGCTCGCTCTTTTTTTTCTCTCTTCCATTCCCGTTCCCATTCTTGTTCCTATTCCCCATTCCTATTTCCGTTCTCTTCCCTTCCTTTCCCAGCATTTCGTCTTCCAGGCCACCCCTTCCCCCGCTTTGATTTACGACCATAAGTTGTAATATTTGCGCCACTATTGTATGGTAATACGCACAGCAAAAAATATGTTAATGGTTGCCATAAAGAAGATATACAGCACGTACATATACATACATATGTATCCCATTTCGCGGCATGTACTCGCCGTACATATAGAAACTCCACTCTCGACATCCCATCTCTTTCATTTTCCTCCAAATGGTATCCTCCGCTTTCTTCTCTTTCTTTTATCGTATCTTTCTCTCCTTGTTTAACCCCCTCCCCTCCGTTTCTATACTTTCTTTACTTTTCCCTTTCTTACCTTTCCTGTTTTCAAACGGTATTTCGAACGGTATCGCTTTCGTCGATTTAACTAACGAAAGTACGAGCGTACGAAGATGGCTAAAATATAGTACTATATTTCTTCTTGCTTTTAAATCGTTCGTTGGTCGATGCGTAGTTACGACCGGTGATATACCCCAACGGTAACGATAAAACGATGTCGATATCGAACTAAAATAATCGGCGGCGTTTATTTTTCGAACATCGAGCGAAACTTTCTCGAATATCATAGTACGTAAAATATATGTGGATGTATCGTACACGTAGATCGTGTTTCTCCGCTACGTAGACGTAAACTAGCACTGCTTTGTTCTTGCATCATCGATCGAGCAATATCGAACGATCGATTGAAATTTATCGATCGGTATTCGGACGCTGAGATCGTGTCGTTTCGCCTTCGTAATCCCTTTTTCGCTACCACGGTTGCTGTTGCTGCTGCTTCTACCGCTGCTGCCACTGCCGCTGCGCTTCTCTCTTCCATAACTCGAACAATTCCAATAGTCGTTAATCTGTCGGAAACTTTCGGAAAACTTGCCGTTATTGCAGGTACAGAGGCGAGCAGTCCATGCAAGTAGGATAAGCGGAGAAGCGCAAGGAGAAGGAGAATGGTAGAGAGGAATTGGGGTAAGATGAGATGAGATGAGATGAGATGAGATGAGACGAGATGGGATGAGATGAGACGAGATAAGATAAAACGAGATGAGAGGAGACGAGACGAGACGAGTCGAGACGAGACGAAATGAGATGAGATGAGATGAGATGAGAAGAGAGAGAAGATAAAAGAGAGTAGAGAAGAGGAGAAAGATGGTTGAGTAGGCGAAGAAGAAGCCTATTTGATGGGAGGTGGAAGGGTTCGGAGAAAGGAGTTCGCAGGGCAGATTCCACGCAGAGATGCGACTCTAGAAGAGTCGAGGGAGAATGGGGATGGGAACCGGTGTGCCGAGGTAAGTTAAATAAACTTGTTTAGTTTCGCGGAAACTTCTGCCTGGCCATTGTATTCGACTGCCTCGCTGCCGAGTTTGCTCTGAAACTTTCGAATACGAACGAACTCGGTTCTCCGTTACGCTTTATTCGCTTGCTTTACCAACTTGCTACCTACCGTTAGTTACTTTTCTCTCCCTTTCTTTCTTTCCTTCCTTCCTTCTTTCTTTCCTTCTCTTCCTCCTTTTCTCAAGATTTCAATGGTTTCTATACAGGCATATAGGCATAGGCCGTATAAGTGTACCTCGTTGCTCTATTTTTTCGTCATCGCCGTCTCGGCGCTGCGACGCGACCGCGGCGCGCTGTCTCGATATCCCATCATTGCGAACGTTGCCCCCGTACCATCTTCGCCTTGACCGTTCTTTGTTGTTCGCGTCGCCGCGTTTACGAAAAACAGACCGAAAGATTTCTCTCTGTCGTTCGCCGTATCGGCCAGAGATTAGGCAGAAGAGGGAATCCGATCGGAAACAAAATCGGGCAAAGTGCCCCGTCGCTAGTGTGGCAGCAGACCGAATGGCTTATTGATTTAACGAGAGAGAGAAAGAGGCGAAAGAGAAACAGGAGGAAAGCAAGCACGGGGAAGAACGGGGGAGGCACAGGGGAGCACGGGGAAACACGGCTCGAGGTGGCTGGGGGGTCGCGAGCGGCAGCCTGGGGGAGGTTTGTGGGTGGCTAGGCTGAGACTAGGGAGAGGGTACGGGTACAGGAGATGGGTAACGCGGAATAGGCTAGGCGAAGGTGGGGAAGAGGAAGGCTCGCGGGTTCGCTGGCTCGCGAGCTCGGCAACGGAGAAAAGAGTAGGGTGAAGCGCAGGGTGAACCAGGGTGAATCAAGGTAAGGTAGGGTAAGATAGGGTCGGGGGCCGAAGAATAAGGGATACGGTTGCCAGTGTGCGGTGATGAAAAGGGCAGAAGTAAAGACCAGAACGAAGCAACGGCATAGAGAGGATGGTTGGAAGCGAAACCGAAATCGTCGAGAAACAATCCGCGACTGGATAAAAAGCTAATAACTTGTTTTACCTTTCCGATCCGATGCTCTTTCAAATATTTTCTCACCTAGGTATCATCCGTATCATCCGTATCACTTCCGACACGTGTGCCGACTAGCGCGTAGGTAAATGCACCGGCTGCGTATAATACGTACAGCGATAATACGTATCCGATTTGTGATTTTCAACTTGTTTGCCTTTTCGCGATAAACTCGTATAGATACAACGTACTCGTACAATAGCGAGTCACCGATTCCACTTTGTTCGAATACGTAGAATTCGTTGTGTTTGCAATTTTCGAATCTCGTTCGATTATCCTTCTTATTTTAATCACGACGATTCCTCTTTTCTTTCTCCTTTTCATACCTTCGATATCACGATCTTCGTCTCCCTTTCGGTTTTTCGTAACTATAGTTTCGCTATTTTTCTTGTTAAATCGAAGAATCGACTGCACAGAGCCTCGCTGGAATATCGTAATAGCGACCGTTTCGTTGAACGACGTTCGAGTAGTATCGAGGTGGCCGAATGGTCATTGGCCGATCAACAAGTGGCTCATGATTTTGTCAGTGGCTCTGCAAGCGACTAACCCCGCTGGCCGGCCTGTTGTCCGACCGTCCGGCTGGCCGACTGTCTGCGTCCGGTTACCCGATGCGGTCTACCGCTAAAACACTCGTGGCATTCTCCGACCCATCTAACTCGTCATCCATTATACTCCTTCCAACCCATCCTGTTTCGGGAAACCTTGATCGGTCGATGTAATACCAAAATATCTGCCCGATCCAATCCAATCAAGTTTTCCTCCTTTCGTCGTATGTTCGACGAGTACGTATGGCTTCCGGTCGGAAGCCTACGCTCATCCGCGATCAGTTTGCCTCTAGACAACGGCCGATCGACAACGGAAAACAACCTAACTTCCTAACGAGTATACGAAGCGTTTCGTACAATTTCTCGGTTTCCATAATCGCTTGTGATGTCGTTGCCGTCGTCGTTACCGTTGCGAATATCGAGGTATCGATGCTTATCGGTCGCGTCTGTTTTGCAAAGCATCGTGTGCGACACACTTTCTCTATGAAACAACTTGACTACGAGCGAAAGAGAAAGCAAGTTTACCAGTAGCGGTCACTTTTCTACTACGCTTAATTCCTCGGTTCGGCTACGAAATTAGCTTGTACGGTCGTTGTAATCGTACTCAAATCGTTTTGAACATTTTGTACGAATGGTTGGAAATAAGCGAGAGACAAGTATACGGGCAAAGGACGGGCGCGCGCGCGCGCGCGCGCGTGTGTGTCTATGCGTGCATGCATGCGTGCGTTGGGAACGAGCAAGAAAGAAGCTTGACGGAAGAGACAAAGGATAGAGATCGCGAAGAAATCGAAGGACAGAAGACGAGGCAAATGTATTTTATTTTCATCGAGCGGCAGTAACAGCAGCAAACTCTTAATCAAACGAGTCGCGATAAGTAAATTCGATTACCGACGTTCGTTAGAACGAATTTACTTTGCGCGCTCGCGATCAGCAGGATTTCAATTTTTGCTTCAACGCGATAGGTATATGTAAATGTGGTAGAAATGCAGCACCTAGCCTGTACGTTTGCTTCGAGAGTACACAGACCTACACCCTTTTTTTATGCTGTTCCAATCTACGTTTATTCATTCTTTTATGGATACCAGCTCCCTCGTAGCGTAGGTTCGCCTTTCATTTTGTTTCAACCACGAGCAGGACCAAATGAAAAGCTGAAACGGTCAAAGAAGGTATACCATCCGATGCAGAAATAAAGGTAGCGCAACGCGATGTGGCAAGATCTATGCCGTTATACGATCCAATGTCGAGGCATTTTTCACTCTTTATCCTGGAAACGAGGAAAACGGAAAGAAAACACGATCCAGAAATCGGAAGAAGGTGTCGCAAAAAGACGGTAAACGACTACAACCGGAAAACGGAACTGAGAAAGCAATCGGAGATAAACGTGTAAATTGGCCATGGTGATGGGAAAGAAAGGGATGCTTGAGTCTTCGACCGTGTCAACTCTTCTCGTATAAGATGTTCAGCTCGAGCAGGTATTGTTTCGTCGTATTAAGAAGACATCGTTTCGTCGATCTCAACCTCTTCTTTCGTTCGTTTCATTGTTATAGTTTCGAACGCTAACAAATCGCGATAAATATTTGCGAACGCGAAAGTCAAACGAACAAAGAAACGAATGAGCTACGGAAAACGAAAAATGAAGGAACGAAAAAATATTAAACGGGTATGAACTCTTTTGCGCAGACAAAATAGAATGATATTCTGTGAGAATGACAGGAGAGAAGAAACGGAATGGGACGAGACGATATGAGACGAGACGAGACGAGACGAGACGAAATGAGACGAGACGAGACGGGACGGGACGGAATGGGCCGGGACAGGACGGGACGAGACGGGATGGACGGGACGGGACGGACAGGACGGGACGGGACGAGACGGACAGGACGAGACGAGACGAGACGAGACGAGACGAGACGAGACGAGACGAGACGAGACGAGACGAGACGAAACGGGACGGAACGGAACGGAACGGAACGGAACGAGACGAGACGAGACGAAACGAGATAAAACAAAAATACACGATATGCTAAAGATCATATAAGTATCTACATACGTACATCGTACGATATACGAGAAAATACGTATGATTTGCAACATATACATTTTCATTCTATGATACAAGATACAAAAGATGGTAGAAATATCTCGATGAAAAAAAGAATACTAACCTTGTAAGAGAACTGGTCGAACATTCTGCAGACATCGACATCGTTGCCAAGTATCGTGTAACCGGCATCCATGCTGTCCCGACGTTTCTTCTCGCTGCCTGGAACGAGGCTTCTGTAAGTGAAAATCGTTCGTCGAACAATACGGAAAGAAATTTCGCGGTGAGCCAGTACCAAACAGACTGATCGCGATCGCACCGACTATGCCGTCGCTCATCGTCCCGCGGCTTTTGCCGTGGTCGTCACCTTCCTGTTCGCCACCCTCTTCACCCGTTTCTCCGTCGCTCTTTCGTTATTTTCGTTTCTTGTTTTTCGTTCGCGTAACTGCCGCAACCTGCGTTAACCGACGACATACGAATCTTCGTGTTTCTTAATATCGTTCGAACGAAGAAGCGAGACGCGAATCGTATCTCTTACGGGATCACTGATCGCGAGCCGAATCGATTCGATCGATCGATTAATCACGCGGTCGTGCGTAGCTGCGTGTACGCGTGTGCGCGTGATGCCACTTCGATCGTAAGTTAGTCGAAAAACGAAGGATCGGCTTTCAACGATATTTCTTGCGTGTACACATCTTCCACGAATATCCCGACGAGAAAACGGAACTGCACCTTTTCAGACACCGCGATTTTCCATTTGGCAAACATTCGTTCGAGATCGGTCGCTCGATTCTTTGACTGGGTCGATTAAATCGCGAAAGAGCATAACGCGATCGTATCCAACTAAACCCTCTCTCTTCGCTGTTCTAACTTGAATCGAATACGCTTTATCGTTGGCAGGACCGTGCAACGATTATTCAAAAATGCTTCGAAAAATCGATTTCTTTTCAGTTTCTCGATGATCGACCTCGCCGCTGTATCGTTCTCTTCCTCTCCTCTCGTTTATCTCGTACTTTTCTTCCCTCTTCCTTCTCGCATCGTCTTTAATCCCGTTCTAGGTTCTCGAGTCTAGCGTCTGTATTCCACGAACCTTCCGTACGTAGCATTCGATACATCGACCATGCGACACACGCAACAAATACGTTTAACGTCTCGACGTTCAACTTGCGAAATCGATCAACTTCGAATCCTACGTACTTTGCGATACTTTGTTACTTTCGCGTTTACGTCACCATTTACGTCGCCTGTTCCTTCGGTTAGTCTGCCGATTAACGAGATATATCACGGAAATCGAAATCGTAAGCGCCGGAATACCGGCTCGCCACTACCGGCTGTAAAGCCGGAGCACGTGGATGAACCGCGTTTACCGTTTACGTTGCTCCGTTTTCGAATCTATTTCCTTTTAACCATCTAACACCAACCGCGACCACCGACTGCGCACCGGTACTGACAACGGCAACAGCAACGTCGACGCTGAGAGCGAAAGCAACGAGAACGGCCGTGATGTTGGCGGTGGTGGTGGTGGTGATGGTGGTGCCACTGCCGCCGCCACCGCCGCTATCGCCGCCGCCGTCGTACCCGCTGCAACCACCACCACCACCGTCGCCGCCGCCAATGTTCAAAATACTGTCAGTGGTGGTGGATGTAATACCATCGAGGTAGGGGGTGGAGATATAACAGTAGTGGAGGTAACGATGACATTGGTAGTGGTAATAGTTGAATTCTCTCTCTCTCTCTCTCTCTCTCTTTATTAACCTTTTCTCATTCTGCTGTTTGACTATATACCTATTTACTTATTTGCCAAAACGTTTCATAGGTACTGCGCGGATAATAATACGAATTATTTAAAAAAAAAAGAAGAAAGCACATCGCCTTTCAGCTAACATTTTTTCGCAGAACGTAGATTCCGTATGCGATTGCTGTACGTCTTAAAAATAGTTCTCTGGTGGATGTTATCTCTCGTAGGTCGTTCGATTACCAGATAAACGTAGATTAAAATTTCAAACTCAGCTTTTTTTCCCTCTCTGGATCCAGCGTCCTATTATCGGAAGTTTTACGAACTTGATTAGTAACGGCGAATGGAATCGGTGGCAAACAAAGAGGCAATTACGACGACGGAAAACGTGGTGCTCGATTATCGATACGCGATGATTAACATCATCGGTAAATTTTGCGGAAAAATCGGTCAGGGTCGAGAACTAGAAATTACGGGTTCGACACGAACGGTCACGTGGATCGCACGTGGGTTTCATTCATGAAAGTCGCCCGTAGGTCTCGGAGGTGGCGTCAGCTGTGGTAACGGTAGTGGTAAGTAGCGGTCGGTGGTGGTAGGTAGTGGAGGAAGGTAGTGGTAGGTAATGGTAAGCAGTGGCAGATAGTGGTAGTGATTTCGGAATGGTGATGACCGAGTTGGTACATGCTATATAGTTTGTAGTAGTAACACCGGTATCGGTCGAATCTAACCATCTCCATGATTCTCCCACCGTAGCCTGGATCAAATGGATGTTGTTACGCGTCCGTAAAAAAGGGCTGTTTCAACAGGGAGGAAACCTTACAAATCTCTCGAAATTTTTCGAACGAGACATCGACGTTAGGGACGTTGATCCACAAATCGGTCGATTTGCTTTATTATCGTTAAATCTCCTACTTACGTTTCGATGCGGCGCGTATATATACGCGATCGCGATTCTAACGACAAAACGATCGATCTTTGAAATCCGGTTTTCGTCTTTTCTTTCGTCGGCCCTTTTATTCATTTTTTCTTTGCATCTTTCCCAAGACTTTGAGTCTTAAAACGCGCTCGACTTCTCCTTTCCCCGAGCAATACTTACATACGTAGCGTCGTATACGTTCGCGTGTCGGCTATCACGCTCCGATTACCATCCTTATCTATAGTTCTCGAGCTGTGGTGTTATTCAAGCAACGAGCTTGACATCGTGCCACGAATACTCTATAATCGAAACGACTCTCAGGGTTGCGCTCCATTCATATCCTCTCGTTTCCTTCGTTTCATCCGACCTTTTCTATCGACCCTGAGGCAATTTCCCTTTTATTCTATTCGCAACGTGTATTCGTTTCTAAGCAATTTGCTGGTACAAAAAGGATCGCACGATGAAAGCCGAAATATATCTGGATCGTTAGAGATAAGGTAGACGAGACGCAGGAACGTTCGATTCGCGAGGTCAATTTACACGGAACGGGGTACGGGCTACATCTTTCCTCGCTAAGATGCAACTTTCATCCTAGGCCGTTCCGCTTCGGCCTACCACCCATTCGTTCGTTGCTACATACATACATACTTGCTCCTCTCATTTTCTTCAAAAGCGATTTGTTTTAGATTCCCTACTCCGGTGCCTACCGCACCGCGTCCCTCCCGAATTCCCCCCCCCCCCCCCGTCTACACCCCTGCCGCTCCTCTATTTTCCTTTCCTCCGGATGAGTCCAGATATAGATGCGCATACCGCGCGACGCGTATACTTTTCTGTATGTCCGCCGAAGCATCGTACATACGTTTAGATTTCCGAGTCTCGTCGAGCGCGCGCATATCCCACGGGAATCAATATCCGCGTGTTTCTCCGCTTCCTCTCCCTTCTTTCCCTTCTTCTACGTTCTCATACTCGTCCTCCTCGTGCCTCTTGCCTCTTGCCTCGCGCATCGCACCTCGCGACTCGCGCCTCCGCGCTCCGCTACTCGACAACTTATCAACTCGCTCGCTCGCTACCCTCTTTCCCTCCAACTTACTCCCTTCTCCACGCTTCTCACCCATCCTTTCATCCCTCGCTCTCTCTCTCTCTCTCTCTCTTAGTCTCTTTCTCTCTTCCCTCCACCCTCCCCCTCCCCCCCGCCCCGCCGACCCGCCCATGCTTTACCGGCTGGTTCCTTTTTCTTCTCCTTCGGCCGCACCTCCTTCGATACTGCATCGCGCTGCTGTTCGCCATCCGTCTCTGATAAACGTGATTTAAAGAAAAGAGTGGCGAGTATACGACCATCCAACTCCTTCCTCCTGTAGATCAGTCTTCGTTTGTCGTACTTGGTATTCCACGCTGCGTACCTCTGTCCCTCGAACCCAGACCTACCTTCTATCGTGTCCACCTTCCGTGTCTTTCCTCTTTCAGTCGCTTGCATCCCTTCCTTGTTCCTAACGTATATTCTCCGTCTACTCGCAATACTCGGGTCCATAGCCCTCGGTCTTCGTCGCTCTGACCGACTGCCGCCCCCGTCTCGCCTTTCCCTCCATTCCGCTCCAGCGTCATTTCTGACAGCTATTTTTCTCGCTTAAGTCGACACGCATCCGCGAAACATTCGATTTTGATGCAAAGGTGTAACGCAACGCACGTTCTATGTGTATTACGTTTAATCGTAAACGCAATACGCTCATCGACGAAGATTATGATGGTCGTTGGCTTGATTTCGCGATCTGTTCGAACAACGAAATTAGAAAACGATAATATAAATATCATACGCGAACGCGTACACAAGAACGGCTTCTTTCATGGATGCCCAAGACAATTCTCGATACAACGATCAAGACTATACGATAACGAGGAAAAGGAGAAGCGAGCGAGCCTGCCGTGACGAGGTCTTCGATGTTTTTACCTATGTATAGGTAAAAGTCACGATGAGAACGATGGACAAATTCCGTTAACGTGAAGCAGCGCGCAGACGACAAAGCTTGTTGATTGTGTGCACGATCCGTCTATCTAATAGCCAGAATAACGATCAAGGTAACATGACGTTAAGAGGCTACGAAAGAAGATCGAACCTCTCGGTAGATAACAAATACGAGAAAGTAACGTCGTCGATGAAATCTCGAACGCGAAAGAGCTTGCAGAGGATCCTTAGCTTTTATGCGATAACTTTCCGTTTTTCGAAACTCGATCGATATATCGAGTTTCTATGCCATACATCATCTTCTTTTTACTCTTTCCTATTTAAACGTATGTACCTTTAACGTCAAACGCACGCGCGTCTAATAATGTGATTAATCCGAGAAAAAGTAATGACGTTTCGAAAAAGCGAAAGATTTCCAAAAGTTTCTAGAGATTAATCGGCCTATCAGCCAGCAAATTAATTCCGATCGAAATTGCGTTCGAAAGCGAGATATTTAATAGGATAATAGAGAGGAGTAATACGTGCGATTCGAGGCGCGGCGATCGAAATTCCGACCTTGTCGGAACAGGGAATTTTTCGGAAAGTAACGCGCGAACAAGAGCCCAGACGCGTTCTCGTTTTGATTGCGCGATCGAGCAAACTGGTACGTACTATACGCTCGTCGCGACGCAACACGCTGACGCGCTTCATCGAAGCGTTCGCTGAAACGAACTGTACGGTTAAATCGAGCGTCGTCTAATCTCGTAAAAGAAATTTTGCATCGTTACCGTGCAACATCGACGCTCTACAAAGCTTTTTTTCGGTCGAGTGATCTGCCGCAAAAACATTAGCGCGGTTAACGCAGCGACATCGCGATCCAGTTGCTGTCCCCTCCCCCTATTTCACCCACGCCACGAGCATTTAAAAATCTCTCGTTGGACTGGTCGTATTAAAAAACGGAAACAGAGAGCTGCCAATTAAGAAGCCGCGTATATACGTACACACCTTTCGTTTTACGGTTTTTGAAATTCCTATGGCCCTTTTTAAAATACGATTCAGTCGTAACCTGTCTCTCGTACGCCGTGGAAAACGATCGTTCGCGAAATCGTCTTGGTAACTTGTTATCGAAGTTTCCATGGCTGGATCGCGATTGCCTCCCAAAGAACGTTTACTTCTAATCGTAAAGACGAAGGAACAAGATTTTCAAACGTTTGTCCGGAAGGAAAGTAGCGGACGGGGAATCAAAGGAGGAAGGAAATGAAAGAAAATCGAAAAATGTTTCTACGTAGGATCGAGGACCGGTTGAAAAGCGAACGAACGAATAAAGGAGCGAGGAAGAGAGGAGAGGAGAGGAGAGGAAAGGGCACGTAAAAAAGGATGTTGAAAGGAGGAGAAGAGAGGTGCCGCGTGAACGAGAAAAGAAAAAAAAGAAAAGGACGAACCGGCTCTGCTCGCCAGCTGACGGTCTCGTGCCGCAACCCAAAACTCTTTTCGAAGATTCGGTTGCCGGTATTTGTATATCACGTATGGTACCCGCGCAACTTGGCTGCTTTTGCGCTACCTGCCGTTGCTGACCCTCGCGACTCTGGCTACTCGATCTTTATCGATTCCACTCGATCGATTTCGCTACGCAACCTTTCGACCGTACACGCTTCCACTCGAAATAATCAGTCGATCGATCTTTGACCGTACCTAAAAGCCACAGAGACAATAGTATTGTTCGTATCATAGAAGAAATTGCCGCGGACGAGAACGATGTCGTTCGCATTCGTTGTTCCTCCTCTTGCGCAATTCTCTTCGTCCGCTCGCTCGTCTTCGTCGCATTCCCGTTGGTATTGATCCGTTGAGTTTTCGAAAGTAAAATAGGTTATGCCGTGAATCGCACGGAACTACAACTCCGGACAGCAACGAACGAGACGAAGCGGTGCTATGGAACAGAAACGATGAGAACGGAAACGATGAGAAACGAAACGAAAAGAGCGACGAACGAACTGCATCCACGGATGAATACAAATACGTCGCTTAAACCGTAACTACCTACTTACCTACCTATCTATCTACTTACTACTTATCTACTATTTTTCATATCTATCTATCTATCTATCTATCTATCTATCTATCTAGGTGTGGATACCGCCTATACCAGTGTGCAAGTTTACACGAAGAAGAAACCGTGGTTACACTAAGGGGGCCGAGGAGAACGGGTGGGGACCAACTGGCGAAGCCAAAGGAAGAGACGGGGAGTTTGCAAAGTTTCGAGATTCAAGAGCGCTGCTCTCAATACGACAAGTTTGTGCAAACAAGAACTTACTTCGAAGGATGGATAATGTCGCAGATAAATCAACGAAATTTAATAAATCGACGTCTCTAAGAGTTTCGTTTAATTGTGTCTTCCTGCGCTCTCTCGATAATTTTACCAACTGTCCTTCATCTTCCTAGTCACATTGCACATTGTTTTTACACCGATCACACAGCGAGACGAAATCGCGTATGCTTTCGGCATAGTGGTCGCTACGGGTCACTTACATAATAGCTCTTTTCTTTTCTCTTTCTACAAATCTTAATCAACGACGATAGTAGATTCATCGCACGACCATCGATGCGAATACTTGACGGTATCTTTCGTCACTGCGACCACTCCATATCGTATTTTAACAATAAATTAATCTCCTATGCGTTATCATTGAACGAGTCGCCACGGTCATTAACTTTGGAAAACCGTTGATCACTGGTTGTTTCAATATTTGCTTCATAGCAAACATGTATTCACAACTATTATATAAGCTACATATTGACTGGAAAATTTGGAGAAATTGCGATTTCCGTATCGTAATAGTAATAATAATAATGATAATAATAATAAGAAGAAGAAGGTGTGTAAAAAGAAGATGAAGAACCAGAAAACAATGAAACAAGACAAGGATAAAAGAGATAAAACGACGAAGAAGGATGAGAAGAAAATCTAGAAGAAAAAAGGAGAAGAAGCGAAAGAGCGATCGTTCGTTTTCCTTTTAAAACGCGCCAACTTTGGTATATTGTATTTATCATCGAATTTCATTTCTCTATATCTTCTCGCTTTCGTTCTTTCAATCGTCCTCATCCTATTTTAGCACCCTTTTCGGGACTAGCTACCCGAGGGAATCAATAACCGACGAGGAAGCGACTGTAGATTCGGGAACTGGTGGAGAGAAGGGGAGACGCGAGGAACCAAAGAGTACCGAGGGGCGTCGCGTCGAGTAGAAGAGCTCCCCGCTGTTCCAGGAGGGTGTCGGAGGGTGCAACAGGGACCGCGAACTTTAGGGTGGAGGTGGCACGCGAGAGAGTCGAAGCTTGGCTCCGCCTCCGGCACGCGACCAGCACGCGACCATCGCCATCGACCACGCCGTCGGTCTAAGCCGCCGCCGCCGCCGCCGCCGCCACCGCCACCGTCACCACCGCCGCCACCGCCACCGCCACCGCCACAGCCGCCACTACTTTACCGTTACCATTACCACCGCGTCCTTCTCATCTCCACTAGCTTCATCTACGATTACGCAAGGATCAAACCCCCATTCGCATCAGTCTCTACTCGATCTCTCACACTCCTATATTTTTCCCTACTCTCCCTCTGCTCTTTCGTATCATTTCCAATCTTTAAACGATACAAATCTCTTTTATGTTCATCGTTTCTATCGCAGAAGGCTTGACCCGTCGTTTTTTCTTTACAACTTTCTTCTACCCTTTTGCTATTTATAGCTATCTTATTCTTTCTCAACCGTCGTATCTATATAGCCCTGTATCTATATTACCACTATAATGAATTATCGAACGCACATATTGTGACATCGAATCAAATAATTTTGCGATGAGAATTTTGCCGTTTAATGTTCGCGATTGTTTTACAGACTATTCGTCGTGCCAATATTTACTCAATTGATTTCTTCTCCGTTATAATCGTAATAACTTCGATATGCTAATTGTAAAAAGACCGACGCAGAGAAATCGAGAAAAATCGCGCATTTTATTTTCATTTATCATATTTTCTTTTCCATATATATTCGTCCTTTTTTCGCGATTCATTTTTATCTACCAACTAACCAGTCGAGCAACCACTTACAATCAATCCGTCGATTAATCAATCGCTCAGTTGTCGGTCAGTCAATCGATGAATGAGCTATACAGCGAACCAATCAGTTAAATAACCAGTTAGTCATCCAGTTAGACAGCTTGTATTCTGTCTTCTACCAACCTTGTATCATCGGCTTCTTTCTATTCTATTCTACTCTCGTGTAATCAATTTCAAACTTAAATGAAATACTCTGGTGAAATATGAGGCTCATTTCCGTCTCCCCACCTTCTCTTCTTTCCTCGCACAACTTTTTCCATTTACTCAATTTTTTTTTGTTTCGTTTCACTCGTGGATCACCTCGTTCAATTTTTCTTTTTTTACCGCAATTGAAACCACTACTGCTTGTTATTTTTTCAGATTTATTATTTTCAGACATCGTCTACTAAATTTTTGATAAAAAGTAATAAAAAAGGGAGACACGGTTCTGTGGTACAGAGCTTCTAGCGTTAAGCGATGTGTAAGCAATCGCGGAAGAATCATACGTAAAGACAAAGTGCGAATAATGGAATATTCGACTTAAGTAAGTCGATTAATCTATTTTCTTTTTATCGACAGTAATCATAAATATAAAAAAAAACTCGTATTTAGTAATTAGCATAACGAAGAATATCGCACTGTATATGGTTTATAAATTGTATAATCACACGCACATACACACACATACCACACACACACAAACTATCTGACTAGCATCCATTCATTCGTTTTCTTATTGTTCTTATCTACTCCACCTTCTCACCATTCTATCATTGACTTTTGTTTTGAGCTTTCAAAAGAAAAAAAGCTAAAAATACTTCAATGCGAAATTAAATTTCAGGAGGATGCGAGCAAGTAACAAAGCTTCTTTTTCTTTGGAACAAAACAATGAGACGTCGCGACTCAACTATGAGTTCAAAATAAATGACATGAATTCATATGAATACGATTTAAGGGTTTAAGGAACCTTTTTTAATTGTATCCACCAAAACCTTAAACGTTTAATTAATCCATTTCATCCTGCTCATCGTCTTCAGAGATACATTAAAAAGCAATCTATAAACATAGATGTCTTTCCATGTGTTTTCTTCGTAACAAATCTCGCCATCCTCGTGACAATCAGGGATTAAAATATGAAGAAACGCAACTTCGATGATTTCTGATAATGTTTCGATTATAAACTGATTTTTAAACAACTTTGGTGTGAATTTGTTTTTATTTACTTCTTTGTTGTATGAAAGAAGACCATTGATCATACAATAATCTGCTATTGAATCAATCAATTAATGTAAAATTTAATACGAGATACAGCTATCTCGGTTACACTTCCATTAGCAGCATATTTTGGTTTATTCTTGCTCTTATTTTTCTGCCCCATACCTATGAAAATAAATTGTATTTCTTTATACGGGAAACGACTTATATAAATATATACAATATATATGGCAATATCTAACCAAGCATAATCAGAAAGAAACGAAAACAAAAACAAAAGGATAAACAAAAAGAGAGAGGGAGAGTAAATCAGCAAACGAAATAGGGATAGAAAAACACATTTTTACTTACTTATCGATTTTAATACGTTTCTTTTGTATAGTATGGTAAACAGAGTGAGCTAAAGAAATCTTTAATATCGTCATCTGTCCAATCAGTGAGTGGAAAATGTACTTGCACAGACTTAGAACTGTCGTCGTTTAATCGAGCAAGATCATCGTACATTACTCTTTTATTGTTATTCAACCGTTTTCCAACCAATAACACTTGTAATTCTGGTTTTAACACAGCGAAATTGTTTATCGTGTCAGTGGCATCGCTTTCCAAATGTTCTAACTTACATAGCTCGATATTATATCTATCAAATCAGTCAAATTAGTTATGTTCGTGTTAGCTTAAATCTATTTTAGAAAATTGATTGTAACATTCTACGTGCAATCCAATATGATTTTTGTTTGTAACAGTTTTGACATGTATCGATATCGTACCTACCTGTTCTTAAGTTCGTGAAAGAATTCGTCAGTGCCCGACTTTAATATATCAGATTTAAAACAAATTGCACGCAGTTTGAGCTTCGAACAATGTTGCAGTTTGTTACTGGCGATTCGAGCAAGATGTATCATAAGGACTGACTCTTCGCTACCATCCAAATATATCCAAACATTTTCAGGTTTCTTATAATAATTTCTACAAGGAAAGAAAGAGAAAGAAAGCAAAGAAAAATTCGATAACACCTTATAATCGATACAAATAATCGATACTTTTTCCAGTTGTAGATGCATTACACGAATGTCTTGAAGGAACGCTCATAAAATGATCGACGTTGGGACTTTTCAATCCATGCTTCGTACTTTGATAGACAATCCACATGTGGCATACGATCATAATGTACTAATACATTTCTCGGAATACGATTACAAAACATTGTTTTTGCTGTTTCAGTATCTTTTTCGTTTTCACTTTCTATGGTCACACGCGCTTTATAATACCTACGAAGCGATTTCAATTATCTACCAACTTCTTTATCATTTTTTTGTATTGTAGTCGATTTTATTACCTATTCCATTCCGGATACGAGCCGAAGGTAACAGTTGGACATTCTTGTGCAACTGCATATAAAACATCTGCGAATGATTCCTCTTTTGCATTTATATAAACTTCGGTTGCTGCAAAACTTTTGTAGCTAGCAAAACATTCCTACAAAAACAAAATCTTTTCTATTCTCAAACAGTTATTCGAACGATTTGTGCATATTATACCTTGCAAAATGCCTGAAATGATGTTTCAAAAAACATGGGTGAGCCAGGGAAGATGTAAACATTTTCCACCATTATACACGGATAAGTCAGCTTTTTACCTGTGACTTGGTCTATCCCAAATTTAAGTACAGATTTAGTGGGTATCTTAAATTAAGAACCTAGTTTACATCGATCGTCAAACACATATCAACATACTATCATTTAATTTACACCATTCATTTGGATCATTACTTACATATGCCATTTTATAAGCCGGTGAAGGAAAAGTTCCACAACTGAAGCAATCTTTTATAATTTTCACTAGTGTTGGGTGATAGTGCAATGAATCGTTAAAGGCCAATGCTAAAGCTGTAAAATATAATTTCATTATAATGAACACTTACTATGTACTCTTATTAATTTTCAGACTATATTTTACCTTCATATGTAACATCATCGTGAGTTGGTCCTATACCACCGGATGTAAAAACATAGTTGAACATTTTAGAAAAGTATTTTATCTCTTTGGAAATATCTTCAAGATTATCTCGTACGACCGCAGTCTAGGAATAGATAATTAAAATAAAAAATAGTATTAATAGAAAACAACAATACTTGACAGATAAACTGTAGACATCATGGATCAAGTTATACCTACTTTCTGAACCTTGACTCCATGATTATAAAGCAGCTTACACGCATAAAAACAATTAGTATCTTTTACTTGCGCTTTTAAAATTTCATCTCCGATTACTAAGTAAAATAAAAATTTAACAGTAAGAAAAACAGTATATCCAAATATATGATATTAGTAAAGTGTATACGCAATATTACCGATTATTCCAGCAGTAGGATGCTTTCCATTACTTTTCAACCGAATTATGTTTGTTCGATAACATTTCAATAAAATTTTCACTACCTTGTATCGATGTAAATTTATCATAACGCTTTAATCTCACTATTAACAATTATTTGTGTGTTATCTATATACTATACTGCTAGAGGATGCTACGCAGCGCCTTTAAACTTAAGTACTTCTACCTGTGTACATATGTATATACATATCTTTATAAGAGAATTTACGACTATATTTTTACTCTTTGATATATTTATATATTAAAAATACACATGTCATTATACAAAGTCATTTGAGCTTTCTAATTATATTGTACTAATTATAATCTTCTTTTTATGTTACCACTTTTATTAAATTTAAAGACCGTTCAGTGATTTTATGCTATACTAGGGGTTTCTTTTCTTGTCCTATCATCGTATTAATTTCAATTAAAATAGGATGAAAGAAACTGAATCGTAAACAATCGTGCAACTTCGTTTTTCTTAACATTCTTACATAAAATTACACAATATACTATTCTTAACATTTAATAATTATTGTTTTTCTTTATATTTTCTCCAACTTCTCACTAAAATGGCAAGTACAAAGTTACGAGAAGCAGCTTTAAAATCGCCGAAACAGCTGTACAAATTTTTGCTGCGAGAATGTGAAAAATTACCAAAAGAAGCAGAAGGATTTTATAGACATTCGATTAAGCAGGTAAATTGTATAACGATTTTCATATTAACAAATACATTTGGAGTTCAAATTCACTACTTTCAGTAAAAATAATAAACAATAAAACGTTTAGGTTATGCGGTAAAATATGTAATATTCACATAACGAACATGTGATTAACTTGATTTTCAAGTACATTTAATTATTTAATAATCATTGGTTTTGTACTCCAATGCTTGCAGAGTTTTAAACAGCACTTAATCGAACCAGATGAGGAGCGTGTTCAGCAAATTATGAAAAAGGCAGTACAAGATGCAGAATGGATTGTTAAAAAGGTAAATCAATATAAATAATATTATTAATATATATTTCGTGAATGCTTACCATCTTCTTCCTTTTTTTCTGTTTTTTATATATTCTAATTATCTGTGTTTTAATATGATTTTTAGTACACAAAACCGAAAGGAACAAGTAAACAAACAGACTAACAAGTATATAAAGATAATATTCACATCGTAGATGCATTCTATAAGTTATCCTCTAAAGGAAGGATTTGCAATTGTATCATGTAAAATATGGATTTCAAAACCATAATACGTGATCAAAGTGGAATTAATGTGTCACAATTTTTCAAAGCCATTAGTATATGGCGTCGTAATCCTCAAACTGTAAACCGTAGAATTCTTGCTTCAATTGAAATACTGGATATCGAAACTAGCTGCAATATCTTCCAAATTTTTCAGCGTATTAATGCTTTGGATATTTCAACTTTAAGTACAGATCATCAAAAAGACAACATTGATAACATAAAATTACTAGAAGTACTACACATTTCTGATCAGGTGGCTACTACAGCCGAAAGGAAAATTCACTTATATGTGGCAAAGCAATTGCCACGTATGCCACACATATTTTCCACTGGTATTGAATTTTTTTTATTCAATAATGAAGAGAGTTGCATAATAAATGTCCACAAGCCCTTTCTCTCGCATAAACAATCTCTTGGTGCTAAAATAGCATTTATGTTACAACAAGGAACAGATGGTTATACATCCCTTAGTGTCTATGGAGACAATAACATTATATCCGATTTCAGCATTGAATGGTTAAAGCAGAAACTTTTCCCATGTATCCTGAAATGGGCAAGAAGCAACGACTCAGAAAGAACATCGATCCCATTGACTTCATTGAATCTCGTGTCAGCTGAAAAATATGCAAAATTGTATTGTAAGTTGAAAGAGAAATATGGTACGAAATTGATAAAGAACTGGCCTGAAAGTACAGATCCAACGAAATTTGTTTATGAGGATATTGCAATCGCTGCCTATTTACTGTTATTGTGGGAGAAAGAGAGATTTGAAAAGAAAACTAATAATTTACAGTCATTTCTCGATTTGGGATGCGGTAATGGTTTACTCGTGTACATCCTGTTTAACGAAGGTCACCGCGGATTAGGGATTGATTTGCGAAGGAGGAAAATATGGGATTTATACCCACCTGAAACTCCATTGCAAGTATGTATAAGTATTATTTATAGAAATTTTGTAATTCAGATATTAATAGCAACTTATTTTATCTTATGTACATACATATATACGTGATTACGTATCTTCGATCTTACGATCGATTGATTAAATTTATTGAAACGTTTTGTACAGGTTTCTACTATTGTTCCATCGTCTACGACTGTATATCCGGAAGTAGATTGGATCATAGGAAACCATTCAGACGAGTTAACACCATGGATTCCGATAATTGCTGCACGTAGCTCTAACAACTGTCGTTTCTTTTTATTACCCTGTTGTCCATATGAACTTAATGGCGCAAAGTATCAAAGGTACTGCGCCTCGAAAAGTCAATATTCGGAGTACATTGATTATGTGAGAAGTATATGCGTCCAATGTGGTTTTACAACATATCTTGATAAATTAAGAATTCCCTCTACGAAACGAATATGCCTGATTGGGTGGGAAAGGACGCCCGAAGAGGTTAAAGAACTTGAAGATCGTATTCAACAAATGCTAAGTACAAAGACAACTTTGACTTTGCAAAAATACGAATTGAGTGATAAAACAGTCGATAGTGAAATAGTTGAAGAATGGACTTGTGACTTTAAGCCAAGAGAGAAAGTGGAAAAAGTACGAAATTGTACACAATTAGACAAAACGTTAATTGCAAATATTGTTGATATCGTATCGAATCAATTACTTCATGAAGGTCGCATTATGACTATCGAAGGGACGCCCAAAAAACTTTGGAACGCTGGTAGATGCCTTGAATTACGTGAAATCGCTGAATCAATTCCTAAAGAAGCTATGATACATTTGCGAAAAGAATGCGGAGGTCTTCAAACTTTACTGAAAAATCATAGCTATATATTTCGTGTTACTCAAGGAAGGGTAGAATTTAGAATACCTGGAACAGAAGGAAGAATTAATGAAAAATCAAAAAAAAATAAGTTACCATTGCTACGAACGAAGACTAAACCCTGTTGGTTTTATGAAAATCATCCGAATGGTTGTCCTGTAACTGAAACAAAATGTAATTACAAACATTAATATGATACCTTGATCAAACAGTTGTGTTTTAACATTAAAACGACATTACACATTAAAAATTTATTTTTGCTTTCATATAAATCGGCGAACGTTTTATACATTGGATGCGACGACAGATTATATTTATTTGCGAGATAGTATCGAGTAATTATTTAACATATTAAATAGTAACGTAAATAAGAAGAATGTCGGAATATTATTGTCTCTATCATTTAATCAATATTTTATCGCAGTTAACAATTTTTGTCGAAGGCATAAAATTTAATTAAAAAGTAAAATGATAGTTTTTGTACCAGATGCATATTACTATTTAAGCAGCTCTACAAACGATATGTTGTCTAAATTTAGACTCTTAGCTTCGATCGTGTTTTCCTGAAGAGATGTTTTGGGTAAGAAGGATTGACGGCTACGTTTCCATTTCCTGATGTCAACAGTATCCAGTTGATGTACGCGTTTAACATGTGTTCGAAGATTGCCTTTTTGCGTAAAAGAATATTCACAGTATGAACAAGCGTAGGGTCGATCGCCAGTATGGTGTTTTTGATGCATCTGTAGAGTTGACTTTTGGGCAAATGATTTCGTACATAGATCACACTTGTATGGCCGTTCACCCGTATGAATTCGTTTATGTCTTTCGACTTGATACGGTTTTGTAAATATTTTCCCACAAATGTCGCATTCCTTTTTCGATGGATTCCCTTTAATCGTCGGTTTATTGGCTACTACTGGTAACGTTTCTTCTGTAATCACCTTTGAAAATGGTTCTAGCTGTCGTTCCAATGAAGGTGTCACGGTTGATATCGCTAAAAGACAATTATTTGCTGGCGTTTTTAACATTTGTTCTATATGAATTTCATCCTTGGCATGTTGTTCATTAGTATCAGATACGACGTTGGGTGTTGTTAGTGCACACCCAGTATCGGGAACCCCAGCCGGTCGATGCTGCGAATTGTTAGCTGGTGATGCAGATGATTGTGACAACAACGATTCTTCGGTTTGTATAGTAACAAGACCATTTGTCAGAAGAAAGTGTAAATTCGTAACTAACTGATTGTTTTCGTTTATGGACACTATCGTTTGATTGTTGTTCGATACGATACCTTCTGTGTCGAAATTAATTTGATCAGATAAACAGGAAGCAGCTGTTTCAATACTATATGCCTCTAAATGGGACGTTAATCCTGCAACTGCCTGTGATAGTTGCTGTTCTTGTGCTATTTGCTGTTTTGGCTCGAAATTATTCATTTTCTCTTCTTTTCCGTCACATTTCTCAAGATCAGTCGCTACTTCAGCTATGACTGCAACCTTCAAATGTTTTTGTTTTCTCTTTGGATTATCTTTGTGTTCGCGTGCATGTTTCAATAAGTGTACTTTCCTATGGCCGGATGTTCGAAATCTCGAATCGCATATAGGACATCTAAATGGTTTCGAACCTTCAGAAACATTGATCAAAATTTATTAAACAATTTACAAAAATATACGAAAGAAATAATCGATACTACTTATTTATGTATAACATATTATTATTATAACATATATTATTATTATACAGAATGAAAACTTGAATAGTAATTATTCAACTTACCGGTATGTAAACGCATGTGAACTTTCAAGCTACCTTTAGTCGCAAATAAACTATTGCACACATGGCAACGAAATGTCTTTTTTCCCGTATGAACTTTTGTATGAGAATCCAAAGTACATTTTACGGCAAAACTTTTACTGCAATAATCGCACTTGTATGGTCGTTCTCCTGTGTGTGTGCGTACATGTCTTATAAGATCGCTTGGTTTGCGAAAAGTTTTCGGACAATATTTACATTTGTTTGTATACTCTTTTCGTTCCTTCTTTTCCAACAATATCTATAGTGCGTATAAAAAATTCAGTTAATAATCCTTTGTCAGCGTTCCGTTTTGCTACAATGTAGCAACAACAACTAATAAGAAACTTACTTCTACTTGATCCATTACTTCTTTTTCAGCTACTGTATCCAACAGAACTTTCTCAGAAACGGCAGAATCGGGCTCTATTATAATATTATGTAATGGTGAATGATCATTTGCAATCCGTGGTTGATGCACTTCCGATAAAAACGTCGAATTATCTGAATTATCATTTATCCCTGAAGCATTCCATATTGAAGTTTCATGAATTTTACTATGTGATAGCAATTGGATTCTATTGTTAAACTGCTTCTCACACGATAAACATTTAAATGGTCTACAAGAAAACATAACAAAGTACAATAATCAATTATAATTCATGTCAATGTAATATTTTTTTTCGACACTCACTGCTTGACGGCATGAATCTTCGAATGTCTATTTAATCCACCATTTGTGTAAAATTTAGAAGAGCACTCCGTGCACTGATATTCCTTCGTTCCGCGATGGCTTGTCAAATGTTCCTTACGCCAAAAAAATTCCTTCATTAAACTTTGACAACGTCAACAATTAAATGTGGCGGAGAACACACACGGACCGAATTAGCAGAAAATAACGACTAGAAGAAGAAAGAAAACATCTATTATTTATTTTAAGATATTTACCTTTAAACCAACTGTCGTGAATCCTTGCTGGCTACACATATGACACTGTAATAGTGATTGTCCACGGGATATTTTGCCCGTAGCGGTTTTAACGATTTCTGGAACATCGGATGACAAAGCGTGCATATTTGATTGAATCTTGAAATCTTGTGATGTTCCCCGAAAGTCTTCTCTACGCAAATTGAATATTTGTTTTCACTGTAATTGTTTCTGATTTGTTCGCGATAAATACATATATTAGAACAGCATATGTGTAGAGAGGGTAGAAAACTGAGAAAAGAAACTAACAAAAACTTACGTAAAGAATATCGGGTTTATTATACATTGTTTGTGAATACTGTTCTTCTGGGTTTCTTCTACAGTAAATTCATTTGTTATATTCTCTTTTTTGGAGAAGTTTGGCTGGGAAACAAATACAACCGCTTGCACACCAGACTTTTCTGATTGTTCAACATTTATGTTATCTGGTGTTGTAACACAAACAGAAAGACGATGTTCATCTTTTACATTCCTAGGTAGTATACTCGCCATACTAGTTGAATTTCTTGTATCTAGTCCAATGTCAATTTCAGTATCCGACTAACAGATAAGATCTTTATTGGTTTCACATTCTCTGTAACGAAGACAATTTATAGAAAAAGAAATCTTTATCTTACTTGCAAAGTAATATGGTCCATCTCAAATGAATCTAATTGCGTCGAAAATACATGTTCTCCAGCTGATTCTACGTTACTATTACAGTTACTGTTATTGTTATTTTCATATATAACATTCAATACAGGTTGCTGTTGTTCTTTCATATGACTAAAATCACTCGTGTTTGTACTACTCGAATGTCTCGAGTGATTACCTCCCAAGTTAAGATTCATCCCGATATTAAAAAACTGCTGATTCAAAGTTTCTTCTATTTCTCGTATACTTTCCTATCGAAACAAAACAGATTTAATGCCGAAGAGTAATTAGAACGAACTCCTTTTACTTTATTTACTGACAACTTGGCACTATGATATACAATACCGGTGTAAGTGTCTGATCGCCAGAGTAAACGGGCAACGTGACTGAACCGGCTTCATCAGCTTGTAATATTGGTGAATTTTCAAGATTTGTTACAGCTATTCCTGCTACATTTTCTAAGAACAAAAGAAGAGAAACGTGCATACAAGATCATCAAGCTTATATAAAATAAAAAAATATGATTTCCTGATACGTATAATACACATACGAATTTGAAACATACGATTAATAAACGTTGTAGTATCGCAATTTGTTGCTAAAACTGGTCTTATTTTTTCCTTTCCTTCAGTTATATTTTGAAACTCGGGAAAAGCTTGTGAAAGCTCTGATCCGAGCTGTGATTGAAATGACAATTCGACCGATCCAAGACGAGAAAGTGCAAGATTATCTGAAAACGTAGAAGAGGAAGTTGTGACGGTGGTAGGGGTGGTACTGGTAGTGGCAGTGGTAGTGACGGAAATGTTGCTGGTAATAGTGGAATTAATCGTAGTGATAGAGACAGAAGAGGAGGAAGACGATTCAAGAGCCGCTTCTTGTTTAGAACTTTCCTTCATATTTGACTTGTCTGAAGCTTGTTCTTGTATTCTGATTTTCTGTTGTTCCAATTGCTACGAATTCAGAGAAAAACATAATGTTTCATCGTTAATGACGAATCTAATTTTTTTCTTTTCTTCTGTAATAGATACTATACCCGTTGTGCTAATTCATGCTTATGTATTTTCATGTGTTTCCGACAATTGACGTAAGTTTTGAAAGTCTTGTGACAATAAGGACACATGAACGGTCTTTTATTACTGTGAGTAACCAAGTGTCTTTTCATACTGCTTTGTGTAGAAAATTTCGCATTACAAAGAGAACAACCGTATGGTCTCGAATCTTCGTGAGTATGCAAATGCGATTTTAGAACACTATTCGATGTAAATCTCCTGAAACGATTTAAAATGATTTATTACTTGTTGAATAATACTCTTGTTAACAATTTATGTGCACAAAAAGAAAAGAGAAACAAGGTATAAAAGAAATTTATTAGATGCATATCTTAAAGGAAGAAAGAGGAGAGATAATAAATCGGGAAAAAATATTTGCGTATGTACCTATCGCATTTTGTGCATTTATATGGACGTTCTCCAGTGTGGCGGCGATGATGTTGCTTCAAATGACTGATTTTTCTAAATGCCGCCTGACAAATCCAACATTTATGGGGTCTGGCCTGATCAGTAGATGTATCATAAGCACGTTTTTCCTTTCCCGAAGATACCACGGAAATTTTATTTCCTGTATCACTAATTACCAACGGTTCTTGCAAGATAACTTGAGGTACTAAACTTTCTGCTTCCGGTGATAATTTTAATTTACCCTTTATTTGATTTTTCGATTGATCAGTAGGATAAATGTCAGCATCAATTACTGTATATGTGTCGGGATCCTTATCATTGTCAGTGGTTTTATTTGAACAATTTTCGGACTTTGCATGCAATCTATTATAAAAGGCTTATTTGCAAGTCATCCGATTCTATTATAAGAGAAAATGTAACAATCACTTACCTAGTATGTGCAATTAAACTACTATGGCACACGAATGCTTTCTCGCAGGAACCACAAGCGTAACGTTTAACACTTGAATGCGTACGTTCGTGTGCTATCATAGTAGATTTCAAAGCGAACGAACGATAACAGTGGGTGCACTAAAGATACAAATAATTATATATGTCAAAAAAAAAGATCTAAGATAAAGTAAGTAAGAAAAGATTTCCTCGAGATATGTAAAAAATGTTTTAATGTGTACATATAAGTACCTTGAAAGGCTTTTCTTGAGTATGAACACGCAAATGACGTATCAAATCTGACGGTTTTTTGAATTCTTTGTGACAAAATGTACACGCGTACCATCTCACGTTTCCTACGCATCGTTGTTTTATTGTCAAATATTTTCTAAAGGAATAGCAAGAAGGAAAAACGATTTATATCAACTATTTGCTTTTTACAATACACTTGCTTTTAACAATAAACTTGCTTTTAGGTACATATAAAACGGATTACCTCGTATCACCATCAGGCGCTCGATCCAATAATGTTACAAAATTAACACGAGCTCCAAATTTCTTTATCTCTGATATATCGTCAATAAACAAAACATAGTTAGTTACTAAAAATGATTATGCCATAATCTTGTAGTTTATCGAGTGTAATGCGTACCTTCAGAGGCAATTTTATTTTTACTAGGAAGACCACTGTTTTTCAATGCTTGTTGTAAAATATCCTTTTTCGTTACGTTTTCCGATAATAAACGCGGTTCGAAATTTGACGATTCTGTAGTTTGATGAATGTCGGATTCTAAAGATGCCAGTTGTGTTATAACGCTATCAACTGTTGCACGTATATCAGACTCCACGGTATTACTCGAATGAGTATTGTCATTAATGCTATTCTCCTAAAAATGTCATTGCACATCGATCTAATGATTTCAATGCATTGTAGCATTAATAACAAATGAACTGAGAGACATGTCAAGTAATAATTTTGCTCATAAATTACCTCGTTTACATCGGTATGCATACGTTTCATGTGACCATTCAAACTTCCGAGTTTTTTAAACACGCATGAACAATAATTACATCCATATATAGGTTCTCCCTCTGGGACATTGTGAACTCTCATTATATGAGCGTTCAAATTACCTAGAATTATTCATATTTACATATAAATAGTAGTAGGAATGACTCAAAGAATAAATAAATAGCAATAAATTCAATCGTAAACAGTTATTGTAAAAAATTACCTTTCTGACTAAACTTAGCGTTGCAAAACTCACAAGCATGAGGTCGAATACCATTGTGTTGCCACGTATGAATTTGCAGCGAACTCTTTTGCGTGAATGCACGACCGCAGTCTGTACACTTTGAAATTAAACAAAATTTAGATCATTTATCATCCAAAAAATACAATTACACGAACTGAAAATTAGGTTACTTTGAAAGGTTTTTCACCAGTATGCACTCTAATATGTCGCATCAATTGACTTGGCTTTTGAAAAGACTTCAAACATATGGTACACTTATACATTGTTTTGTGTTTTGTCCCTCTTTTCGTTTGTTTTACTACTTTTGTCTGCAACTAAAGATGAAATAGTGGTACATATTATATCAACCTCGCCAGAATCCTCTGGGAATCGTCACTTGGAATACATTTGACACTGGTAGCATCTTACCCTATAGTGCTCACGAATATGAAGTCTATATAAGGCGGGTTGACTGAACTGTTTATTACATAATTTACATTTTCGCACTTCTTCAATCGTCCACTTTTCCCCATGTAGCTTTAAATGTGCATCTAATTGAGTCTATAATGTTCAAGATTAAAGTATATCATCAATAATTTTTAATTTGCTATTGATTTTCGAAAGAATAACTATTTTCATTTTTATTTTCTTATCTTAATTAAGACAAGGTTATACTGTGAATAAATCAATTAGCAATTGAAATGTTTATTAATATTAATATCGACCTTTGTCGAGAAAGCATCTTCGCATTCTGTACAGAATAAGTTTTCTTCTTTTTCATGTAACAACATATGAGACTTTAAGCTAGCCATTCTTGCAAATTTTTTCCCACATTCTGGACATTTCGGTTCACCTGTATTATGCGTTGCCATGTGAAGTGTAAAATTTGTCTGCAACATTAATATAAAATAACAAATAACAAAATTTCTATCTAGAGCATACATTCCATTATATAATATGTTAATGTTGAAAGTATCAGATGAAACATTGAACGAAGAGGAATAGAATTATTACTACCGGCACGTTGAACGATGCAGAACATTTTGGACATCGATGTGGTTTTTCTTCTGCATGATTTTCCATATGTTTCCGATATAATGTTTGTTTACCAAATTCTTGGTGGCAAATATCGCATGTTAAACTATCTGTATCCTAGTGCAAAAAAAATTTGTTCTCTGTTACCTTTATACCATATAATAATTAAAAGAACAAATACATCACATGTAATGGATTATTAATTTCACATATAATTTATTTGTAATCGCATATGGGAAAATAAAATGTAAGCAATTTCAAAATTACTTGAATTACTTGCAAAGAAATTGCTTTGTTTTTCTTGGGCCTTCCAGGGCTATTTTTTTTCACAGATGTATTAATTGGCTTCTGTTTACAAATTTTTCCATCATTTTCACTAGCAATTGAATCATTCGAAGAAAGAGACTGATATTCTTGTGTAACTGTTTCCTTGCATGTTAATTCTCTGCATGATGGTAACTTTATTTGATCAATGCTATTAGGCTCAGTCTCAAAATTTTGTGTTGATTGCTGAAGTTCTGACTCATTGACAATATTTTCAACGCTTATTTGAAAAACAGGCTGAAATAGCAAACAATTGAAAAATAAAAGCTTTTTCTGTAAGATAAATAACGAAGCATAAGATAACAATGTACCGAATGTAATATTAGATTTCCATTAAAATTTTTTACATCTACTAGTGGTGATGCTGCTTCACTTTGTCCAACAAGCATAACTGGAGTTGCAACAATTTCCAACATACCGTCTTTATGTTCTGCAAAGTTTACAATGAATTGCTATAAGTGTTTGTTGCGAACATTTCCAATTTTATTGTCACAAAGTCTTACCAGTTACTGCTAGAAGCGTTCGACCATCTTCAGTAGCAACGAGATTTATAGGTATTGTATCGACATGTGAAGGAGATTCTGTAACTACACTGTGTCGCGTCAACATTTTGTCTTTATTTCAAAATGATATACAACTCGTAAAGAAAATAATTCTTTAGATACAATCGCGCATAATGAGGAAAACGGTGATGACAATTCTGAACCACTAAGCACATTCACAAAGATTTTTCATTGTATTAGATACTCTACGATAGTTTTGGTATAGTTCAAATGTTCGAATTTCTTTTGAAAAATGCATAACTTAATTTTCCTAGTGGACTTAATCAACTTAACCTATACTTTTACGATATGAAAGGTTAACTTGAATGATAGGTATCATTAACCATTGACTAAACATAAGATAGACCTGACATTATATGGAACTTTGTATCTCATGTTCTGAAATACCGACCTCAAAAAAATCCGAGTATATAAGATAGGTATAAAAGGGAAATGGGAAGAAGTCTCCTGGAAGAACTGTATACCTGATTGGTTTTTTTTACAGACTCTACACAGTCATAAAGTTAAGCACGTGTATTGGCCGAACGTGTCACACAACAAATAAAACAATGTATCAACGCGTGTAACGGTAGCGATAGAGAACAGTACAGTATCTCTTACACCTCCTTCGTCCCTATGTTGTCTCGTGAAATCTTTTTACAGTTCCGCATTTTTACTTCCACGTCCATTATAGTGGCTTCTTTAATCATGTGTCTTGAAAATGATAAGAGGATCATGTTACCTTCATACATATTAAATTACATATTAGATCTATTCTCTATTTTGTCTATGGTCGTACATTTCACGATGATTACTTATCATACATAGATCTCGTTAATAAAAACGTGTCTCGTGAAAAATGAACATGGAAGACGATAAATTTCTTGTTTTTGTAAATCAGGCAGAGATGAGTACCGTTTTTCTTTAGACATATCTATAGAATCCAATACTATGGAGCAAAATCATAAAAATGTGATAATAATACGTAAATAATACGCACTCTGGCGTTTTTAAAAGTTTGATGTTCATTTACAATCATTCAAAACCACAAATACAGGACACTTTCATTTCGGATACCTTCCTTTATCCTCTAAACCTAATTTGAAACTTTTAACATTTCTAAATTTTGCGAAACTGTACTTTACTTTTGCCCAAAATTGTATGTTTTTATTTTATACAGAAGTTCGTGTCTTTTGAAAATTGACGATAATAAAGTAATTCTGCTTCAAGATTTGTGTTTAGAGCGAACAACTCTATAAGGATCACCCAGTGGATATTGCAGAATAGAAAATAAATATCTTTTTGTTGAACAGTGTTATAGGCGGTATCTTTATCAATTATCGGTATAGCAATACAAATATCCTTAACGTATAGATGTCGTTCGCAGAGATCGTGGACGTATACGATAAAAAAATAAGGAGATAAACGAGGATTGCACGATAGAGAAGGGAGTTAACTAACGCTGAGTGAGCGGTATTACGTACTAGTGGGGCAGTGAGGATGGCTCACGGTGGAAAGAAAAGGAAAGAATATGAAAGAAAGAAAATGTTAAAAGTAGAGGAAGACGGTTAGAATAATGGCGGGCACAAAAGTAGTGTTTCGTGACATTTTTTTCACAATGGCTTGAAATTAAATTACTTGCAAATTGTGCAAGAAATCGCAAAGTATATTCTTGAGCTTACTTTTTCTCAATTTCCAATGACGGCTACCTTTGCGAACTTTACTATCGTCACTGTGCTCGATTCTCTTAGGTCGCCATATTACTGTGCCGTGCCGTGTAGTATCGTACTGTGTCGTGGACGTTATTACTTTCGTACCAAGGCCCTACAAATATGTTAAAGTAATTCGATATATCATTGCATTTAACGAGTATTGAAGATAAGATTAGCGGATATGGTTTGTACAAATTTGTTCGATTAATTTATAGCAAATGAGTGAATCGAAGCGTCGATTCGATTGACATGAGGTGCATTTATGGAAGACGGTCGACTGTTTATTCCGAAATATAAAATAAGAGAGGAAGATCGGTAATTGTTACCCTAAAGTGATCATACGGATACGTGTATCGCTTATGTATAATTATGTATCTGCTGTACGTATACGTATATCGTCTGTTTACGACCATGTGTCCGTTTGAAAATACATTGATATAAAAGGTAATTGTGACAAAACGTTTATCACAAAGGAGATTATGTCTTGGAAAACGAAGATTGTCTGCCGCCGACACATCTTTTATGGCGAGCATCTTCGTAGAAGCACACTGACCGAAGTCTCTTTTTTCGATTCGTCCGCGTATAGTTGGTGTGGATGGACTTTTTAAAAGAGAAGAAAAAAGTCAAAGGGATATCCCTAATTAATTTATCCCTGTATCAGGGAAAACGAGGGAGTAACGGCAAGGGCGCAGCGAACACTCGATGCACGACACTTCCTACTTAAGGTGTGTACTTGATGTACTATGTAGGTATTAGTAGTAACTACATTTCTCTCTCTTTCCCTTTCTCCCTCTCCTCTCTCTCTCACTCACTCTTTCGTGCGCTCGCGCGTGTACGCCACACTCAGGTACACTGTACACCTCTCCTTTTCTGCTTTCCTGCTTTCCTCCAGTTTTATTTTTCAAACATATGCAATCTCATGTGTTGCTTTCAATAATATACGCTATTTCATTTATCCATCATTTTATATTTTATACGGTCGCCTAAAAATCGATGAACTAACGTTATAAGACGGTGTTTTTTTATACTCGATCGATGTAAAGAAGAAAAATTGATTGGCATTCGTGTCATATTCACGGAAATTGTGTTCGTTTCTCAAAAGACGGATAGAAATTCAAACGAAGTTGGGTACTCTTTAAGAAAACACTTTATAGTTGTTTGAAAAACTTATTGAACCAGTACTATGTAAACTTTGTCGAAGAATTAGGATAACTGTGTACTGTATATATATGTTTTCGTTAATAGCGAAATAACGTAACTTCAGAGAAAACAGCCGAATGTATTCTTAGTTTCTTATCGTACGCTTATCATAATAATCACGAGCGTAAATATTAAACAATGTCAAACCGTTTCGTTTATCAGGGCTGTGAATCGGTCGGCATAATTCAAAAAAACGAGCAAACAATTCGTACACTGAGTCGATTCTGTTCGAAAGGATAAAATTAAAAGGAAAAAGAACTTTTACCCTATACTATAATTTTATGTAAATACAAACGCTAGTGAGAAAAATGTATTCTGAACGCGCAAAAAACACATATCCAATATGAATGGAGAAACAGAAAAGGACTGCAGAATCTTTCATATTGGCTATCGTAATGAAAAAATTTCCATCTTTTATACGTAAAACTATGCGATGTTTTCGGTTAATCTCGATGGCCAACGAAACGATGATATCTGCAGCGTTCTAAAATACGATAAGGTTCAGTGGTAGGATAAAGAGAAAATCAAGCCGTTTAAAAACATTGGACGTGTTTGATCGTTCTACATATGTAAAATAGGTTATGCGATTTGTTATTTTAACTCCTGCTGAGATCGAAAAATCTGTTTTTGTTGGAATGGTCGATATCAGAGGAGGAACATCGTTATTTTTGTCTTTAAAGTTTAACGTGTATTACATTTTGTAGTTAACCTCGCTGTGCTATAGAATTACAAGATAATCAAGTTAAGTCGACGTAACGAATTATTCGAACGAGTTTTCCTTTTTCTCGCGCCATGGAGGATAAGTAAATCAAACGGGACAATGAAAGATTTCTTTCTTTTCTTTTCTTTTTTTTTTTTTTAGTATTATTATTCCGACCTGAGTAAATTATATCAAGAAAGTATGTCGCGTTACAGAGAAAGTAGAATGGCTCGCTGCTCAGCCGTACTATGTGCGCGCGCGTATATACGTAGGTATGTACATATACATGTGTACATTAATTCCAATATGTATAGTACACTTTAGGAACGAAAAGCATACGACTGATAAGACAGCTTTTATACGTTGTAAATATGCGGAGGAAATTTGAAAAAGCAGCTTGTTCTATAAATATTACAAGGTAGAATCGAATACGATTGAATTCTCGATTACTTATGGCAAATAGTATTCCCAATGTTATTCACTTTGAAAACTTAAGATACTTTGGTAATACGAATGTACAATGACGCTAAATTATCGGTTGTTTTCAGGAAACGGCACAATGGCTGAGGACCGAAATAATTCCCAACGGTTGGTTAGGCAGGCGCACACGGTACGTAATACCAAACGATCGTGCCAAACTTCGATTCGGTTTATTTTAGTGAGCGAAGCTGGGAAACGCGCACTTTCCAGACATAGCGCGAGGGTGGGAAGGGAAGAAATTGAAAGGATCGAGTCACTGAGCGCTTTTCCAAGCGCTTCTTCGCTATCAACATCTTTTACTTTATGCTTTCACACTCATTAACTTTTGCTGCCACTTAACATGTCTTAATGTTTTTAAATTAGCAACTCGCCCGCCTCTCGTTACTTTCTACCGTGTTTTTCTTTTCGATACGCGTTTCTATTTCTTTTTCCTTTTTCGCTCCACCGATTCTTCCTTTTTCTTTGAATTATGCCTTGCTCTCACATTGTTCGTCGTTGTTACTTTATAATAAAAAAAAAAATGGTTTTATCGCAAGCAACATCAACGCTAACGCCTTGTTCTTATAATTGCATCAGTCGATCGGCAAGACGCGATATTCCTCTTTTGCTGTTCATTTCTCCAGCTTTCTGTATTTTTCTGCACCTTTCTTCTCTTTTCTTTCTTGTTATCCACCGATACCAGAACGCGCGTCTATAAAGGGGGAGAAAGAGCAAGGAGCGGGGGTTAAAAAGGGGATTGTAGTGTTCGATCGTTTCAATATCTTGGAAATAAACTAAAGTAAAATCGTTAAAAATGGCATGTATGCCTATGTGTGCGGGTAGGATTCGTCTCAAGTTCAAGGTTGAAGAAGGAAGAGAAAGAATAGAATTTCTTTTAGATAGAACACGGTT
This sequence comes from Bombus terrestris, assembly GCF_910591885.1. Classification (NCBI taxonomy): domain Eukaryota; kingdom Metazoa; phylum Arthropoda; class Insecta; order Hymenoptera; family Apidae; genus Bombus; species Bombus terrestris. Next base: position 2,133,463 of record NC_063279.1, on the reverse strand, counting down.
CGTCACCGCCTCCAGTATCGACGCTTCCAACAGGATCAGGTGGTGGTGTCGGAACAATCGCTAGTGCGATAACAACAACGGGAGGCGTTCAACGATACGACTCGCCACCTAGAGGTCCAAGAACGTTATTGTTGCGCCGCGGAGAAAATGGTTTTGGCTTTACCCTCCGTCATTTTATCGTTTACCCACCGGAGTCCTGTTGCGTAAGTATTCGCAACAAAATTGTAACTCGATTCGACACGTTCTCGCCTTTGATAGAAAATGAATTTCCATTAGATGCTACCAGGACACGAACGAACGAGGATAGACGAGCCGATGGATACGATATTCGTGAAACAGGTACGCGGGAATTCGCCAGCAGCCGAAGCAGGATTACGTACAGGGGACAGGGTCGTTTCTGTCGATGGAAGACCAACGCGCGGTGAGCAATACGCGAAAGTAGTTCAACGTATCCAGCAGGCGGGTCCTTGGCTACGACTTCTCGTGGTCTCCAAAGAGGACGATATCTTGCAAAGATATTTCGGTGAAACTGCTCACAATCCTGAAACCAATCAACGACCGCGTCTTCGTTCTCCGGAGAGAAGCGGACACAGGCAACGCAGATCAGTCAGTATGATTCCCAGCTTGTCGCCAAGAACAAGACAGTCTTGGGTTTGTCCCGCACGAAGCTCAATGCCGACACCGCTATGTCAAGATCAAGATTCACCTCGACAGCTGATCGACGACAGTGTAGGAATCATCGATAAACATCAGCAACAATTGCAACGAAACATCGCTAAATCGAACATTTTTGTTGGAACTCTGACGAGAATACATGAAAATATCGCAAGCGCTGGCACTTTACTACCCGGTGAACGGCAATCGATAGATACGAAAAATGGTACTTCTTCTCTGCCTTCGTCTCCTGGTCCTGAAAAAAAGGTAAATGATAAATTTCCGATACTACCGCAAGGACTTCAAATCGTATCGAAGCGAGCAAAACAGTTCGAGTCAGGGCGATTATTAAGCGACGACGATGAACCGACTGGTGATCGAATCAGCCTCTACAAAAGCGAGCTGTCGAGATTATCGACCAAGCATAGCGTGCCGAACGTTGCCGTTAGAAGAAGGGAATTTGAATCGAAAGCCGAGGCTCAAGAACCGAGAAGAATACCACCTGTGCCAACCAGGGAAACCAAATCCTTGGATAGTGGTAAGTTTTCGCATTTGTTTCTTCTTTCTTTCTGTTTTGCTAATCGATAGATACGTTTATCCTGGGATTACGAATAAAATGACGTAATTCTTTGATTATTGTACATTCTTAATATACTACTGTGAATATCTAGGTAGCGGATTAAAAGGCAACAGAATAATACCTGTAGGCAGCAAACACATCCACTGTGAACCGCCGGGCAACTATAGCACGTTAGAAGGTAGAAGAGAGAGTCGATTTAGTTAAATGTTGTGTTTGTGCCGGTGTATTTCTCTTCTCTCACTTATTTACTAATTTACTGATTCACCCATCTCTTTAATCCTGTCCGCCCTTTTATCAGTCTTACTTCCATACGTACACACATCCTTCCTTCCTCTCTCTCTCTTTCTCTCTCTATCTTTCTCTATTGTTTTTGTACCGTTCCAGTGTCCGTCGCACAGCTTTTAATGTTGTGCTACTACATTGCTCTGGCCAAGCACGAGGTTTACTTGTTTCGTAGGCATACACGTTTTTGTACGTTCGACGTCATGATATTAAAAACTTACTAATAACTTGAGACATTGGTTCGATTACAAAAGTACTCTAGTGGTTTGTTATTTTCGCATGATTTATATAGAGACACCCAATTCGAGAATCACAGACGGGGAAACAGTACGGCCGAGGATTCGTAGCAACAGCGCTGAATCATGGGAATCTACGAGTACAAGCAATTTGTTAAATACCGTTAGACTTCACTGGTTTCAACGACAAGACGATACCGAACGAAAGCGAGATACGAACGGAAATGACAATAGCGTTTACGTCGATGCAACTAATATATGTGATGGAAAGGAGAAAATTGTCGAGAAAGGATCTAGAAGACAACAACAGGATGGTTACGCGCAAATCATCAAAGCTGAATCTGGTTAGTTTTTTTCGTGTTATTTTATTTTATTTTCCTTTCGTAAATTCGACGAAGTTACATCATCTTAATTTGAAATAATCGATTAAAAGAGGTATAATTAATTGATGATTTTGACTGATTCAAAGGTGTATTGCCATCGGATAATGATATGCACAATAACGAAGTTGTATTCAGGCGGCAAAAGAATACGCAGATTGGTATGTATTTATGTCTATATTTATATTTGTATAAGTATCACGTATCGATAAGTTTAACGAAACAATCTGCTCAACAAAGAAATTTGTCTTCGTTTGTTTTCTTTAGCAGACGAAGATCGTGCCACAAGAAGGGTATCCTACTTGAAAGCAACGTGGGGCGAACGAATTCATGTGGACAGTGATTTGGAACTAAGTGACTCCGAGCCTATTACCCATTCTTCTAGAAGGTAAGTTGAGTAGATCGCTGCCACCATACATAGAAGCTTTCTTCTTTAGGTCTATCCACCTATGTTTCTTTCTCCTTCTCTCTGTCGTGTACGGGGTATAGCGTCTTTCTATGATGTTTGGGGTGTGGATCACTTGCCTGTCGTAGTATATCGTAGTTGATCATTCGCGAGTGTACATCAAGTTCTGCCTCCGTCCATATTTTCAGCATTCATAAGAGATGGCGGCTACCGCTACTTCCAAACGATATAGCATCGCTGCGTCGCATCTTCGAGGAAGTGACTCAATCGACGAGTTTAAACAAAAATATTAATCGGTGAGGATAGTACTATGCAGAACTGGAAAGAAGACTATCGGGATGGTACAAGGGCAAGAGGGATAGTCTGCTAATTTCTCTCATCAGACGATACAAATTTTAGAGTAATACGTTGCATGTGTATGAGATTAAGGTGGACCTAACGTATTACGATCAATCGGGTGCCCGCATTCTTTCCGCTCGTTCTCTTTTCAATTCTGCACTGTACATGTTGAGAAAATTACAAAGATGGTGTATTCTGTTTTCGCAACCGTCTTGTCTTTTACCGCGTTTTCGTTATAAACGTGTCCTAAATATATGGTATATTTCCTCGTTACTGGTTGCGATTGAGCGCAACATATTAATACACTTATAGCTCGATTTAACTGCTTCGTTTCTAACAACAGTAATCACTAATCACTAACCATTCGTGTTTGTAGAAACGCGTATTAATTCCATCCTATACCTTCGCTGTATTTGTGTTTGTAGCTGGTACATATTGTTGGTTGGAAATAGAATTCTATGATCGATAGTGTTGGTAACGAAAGATGAAGGAAAAGAGAATCGCGTCGCCGAATTGTCCAAATGCATTCGCTCTTTTTGCTCTTTTCATTGTTATCGTCCCTTTCGCTCTTTCCGCTCTTTTCGCTAGTCTTATCGTGTAATATGGAAAAAGAATTGATCATGAGATTCCTTGATCAATTAGATAAATGTATGACAGTAGTTATCGTATTAAAGAAAGTACGTTGGACTTTTTCAGCGGCAATTCTATTTGTACTGGCCGAGAAGCAGCGACTGGCATTATAAAAGACATCGGACAAGTGGAACGAGAGGGACCTTTACATGTCAAATTTACCGTACTTGATGGCAAGGTAATGATATACATATTATGTATATACAGATTCACTGATTGTGATATATGTAACCAGGTGCATTTAATCGTGTCATTTCTTACGTTTTATTAAATTTCAGCGATCTTCCGATCGATCATGGAAACAGCTATGGGGTGTTCTTCGCGGACCGATTCTCTTCTTTTATAAGGATCGTCAAAATCAGGTATTCAAAAAGCAATATGTATTTTCAAGTTGATCAAATTTAAGATTACAATATATAAAATTTGTATATTATTATTATTTACTATATACAGTCCTTGCCTATTCGCGTGGGTTTACACTTTTGGCTTTACTTTTCTCTCTGATGTAAATTTTTATATAAATGTAATATATGTATATATTTGTTTTCCATTTTTTTAGAGTCCTTCGTTATCCTGCGACGGCGAAAATGTAGCTCAAAGCGTAGATGTGAGATGTTCTCTTGTAGATATCGCGGAGGATTATACGAAACGTAAACACGTATTACGGTTAGCAAATCCGAACGCAGAAGTTTTGCTACAGACCGAAGACGCAGCGTCTATGGCGCTTTGGCTACGAGCTCTACATGAACATGCTGCTGCTGAAAAACCGTCCGTAAGTTAAGATGTTACAACCTGTAATCTTCATTTATTAAACTGTAACCTGTGTAACAAGTCACTCAAGCGTTAGTTTTGTTTTGTTTTGTATTTCAGGAAATTGCTCATAATAGTACTTTGAAGCAACAAGCTGTCCCGCAAACTCCAGGTCCCACCAGCAGTTCTTCAACGTGTCAAACAACCACGAATGCTAGTCCAATGACAATGTCGACTGGTAGTGGTAGTGGTGGTCAGCGATTAAGCCCCCTTCCAGGACATAAAGGCATCAAGAAATTGACTTCGTTTAGGAACAGATCTCCGACTGGACAATCACCGATAAACAAGACTCGAAAACCGAGTCAAACGATCGATAGTTTGGTTTCTCCCAAGACCAAGACATGGAAGGGTAGAGTCGCAAAACAATTGCGGAGAATGCATGGACAAACGGGATCTCCTTCTTCACCAACAACGCAATTACCACCAGAGGGTGCTACGTTCAAAGTACCGCTTGAACTTTGTCCACCGGTGATTGCTTTCATCTCTCTTTATTATTTTATTACCCGTATTTTCTTCGGTTAACGAAAAACTTTCTTACTAAACTCATATTCTAATTGACTAAACTAAATTTTTTCGTTCTCGAATAGTCATCTTTTTCGGAATATGTGCCATTGATCGTTGAAATGTGCACGAGTATCGTCGAAGCGAGGGGTCTCGAAGTAGTCGGTATTTATAGAGTACCCGGTAACACTGCCGCTATTTCACATTTAACTGACAGCGTGAACAAAGGATTCGAAAATATCAATCTCCAGGTAAAAATATTACATCGTCATGCAGAACGATTATTCTATTATTACATTACTGATTCGATTTATCTTGCTGTTCCTAGGATCCTAGATGGAGCGATGTAAACGTAATATCTTCTCTTTTGAAGTCGTTCTTTCGACAGCTCCCAGATTCACTACTCACCGCAGAATTATACCCTATGTTTATCGATGCCGATAAAGTTGAGGATCCTCAAAGAAGAATGACAACGATAAGGAAGTTGCTCAGGGATCTTCCGGAACATCACTTTGAAACTCTCAAGTATTTGATGTTTCATTTAAAAAGAATAGTGGAACATAGCGAGGTTAATAAGATGGAGGCAAAGAATTTGGCCATTGTGTTTGGTCCTACATTAGTTAGAGCCAGTGGTTCCAGAGACAATATGGTTACTATGGTTACTGATATGTCGCATCAGTGTCGAATTGTTGAAAGCTTATTAAACAACGTATGTACCTAATCTATGATGTTTTCAGTTCTGTTCATATAAACAAGGATGAAACGATGAAAGAGAAGCACTTTTTGACTGGAATATTGATGATTAAACACCTGGTTGTAGGTCGATTGGTTCTTTTCGGACGATGATTTGGACGATTTAAGTCGACTGAGCGTGAATCTCAGTCTTCCAGCTGACACTAGCGAGATCGAGACTACAACGTCGAGTAATAATCATAATCTCTTGTTGAACAACATTCAGAAAGTCGAAGGTACGATTTATAAATGGTCTACTTTTGATTGTTATTCTTCGATATATTTGATTCTGCGTTGCAACGATACATTTTTCATATTTCTATACTTTAATTTCGTTTTAAATTTTGTATGAACGAAATAGGACGCGAAATGGCATCTGCTAAGGACATTGTATCATCTATTATATCCGCTGCTAATCGAAAAATACAAAGAAGAAGAAAGTGTCAAGACGAGACGGATAACGAAACTCACGAAGTCGATAAGGTTTGGTTTTATGTGAGAGATATAAATGTTTGACTGTACGCGTACTTATATTTGATTTAATTAATTTCCACAACGAAATGGTGACGATTTGCTACGATATACATTAACGTACACTTATGTAGACTAACGCATATTAACGGATTCTAACTGTTGCAATATCGCGTTTGTTTCATATTTAGCTGAGGATGAAACAAGAAGCAGAAAACCTTCAAAATCGGCGAAGTATGGCATTGAACGAGAGGCAATGTTCGGTCAGTGAGATCGTTTTAATGCACGAAAGTCAAAATCAGTCGAATCGTTCCATCGATCGATGCGACCGGTCACCGACGCTTGATCAGACTGCGATTACTAGCGCAAGTATCGGTAGTTCCGATGTCATAGCTGATTGCACAATTAACAACCGTGATTGCACGTTAAACAGTCACGATGATGTTTCTTCGGAGAAATCGAACAGATATTTAAATCGTATGGTAGAGTCGGTTCCATCAATTCAACCGACTCATCGCTCGGCCGTCTCGTCGGCTTCAGAGTCTTCCCGACTCTCTAGCGAGACTGGCCTGAGCTGTTTCGATGCAAGTTCGACGCTTTCCAGCGCTTCGAACGACACCAAACAAAGCAATGACGAGGTTACGATAAGAACGTATGCTGGATTGAGCGCGTCTACTCAAGAACGTATACGACGATTTGAACAGGAAACAAAAGCAATGTTACAGAGGGATCGGAATCGACAAAGACGCGAAGCTGAAAAGAGAGAAGAAGAGAGACGGAGAATCGAGATGGAATGGCAATTGGCTAAACGTGAAATGGAAAACGATGATCTGCTCGACAGTATAGTAGACACAACTGTGACAACACCTACTACTTATCTTTCATCCACAACAAGACTTTCTAGTTTTAACGACAGGCTTGCCGATAAATCTTTCCTCGATATCGGTTCCCGATCGACTGCTCGAATGCCGTCTTTATCGATAGCTGTGCAGCAACAACCCACGCCCGTTAGACGAGTGTCGCAACTCGCAGACGAACCTGCTACGATTCTGCCCTCGGAGAACGTCTCGAACACTATTATAAAGAAATTGAAAACCGATTCAGAGGTAAGATTGCATCGATTTTGAATCTGACCGCAGTTCGATTACAATTAAAAGAACAAATATTTGCGAATATAACAAGACACCTGTTATTTTACCATTATTACCGGTTTCTTGAAATTTATAGCAGTCACTGGAAAAATCTACAACGCTACCGCCAATTCGTTATGGCAGTTTGGATTCGCTGCACGAAACACACAACATTTCTCAGTCGTCGCTTTCACCGACCAATCAACAACGGAAACCTCTTTCCAGTGATGTCTCGGACGATGGTTAGTATCGATATATCAACTATTTTCCTGTGATATTCGTATTGTGTCCATATCCTTGTTTTAGTTTTCTAAACTGGAACCTAAACTGAAAGCTATAATGTGAAGCTTGTCTTTGAATCTCCTGGGTGTATATTTTGTTGTTGGTTGATCCTCCTTAATTATTCTTAATTATCGAAATACGAACTAGTCGAAAGAAACGAATGCGCGATACGCGCGCGATATCAATGTTGTCAAGTGTTCCGGCACTGACGATTATCACGAAACGTTAACTCTCATCCTATCTATGTATTTATTCTCTTTATATTTTTCTCTATCTAACGTTGCTTCTCCGACGCTCTTGGTGAGTGTAGCTGGATCTTGTTTTCTACAATGGACTCAGAAGATTCTGACCATTAACAAAAAGCTTTCTAGGTACTCTTTATTTGTTCTTTCTACTCTTTAAGAGATCTTTACGAGTAACCGTCCGATATTGCACGATAGATGCATACGGTTATTTTCTTTAACTTTATATCTTTCTACAGACATTTCGAGGTTGTTCTTTCTCTTCTTTCCCTCTTCTTTTTTTCCATTACTAGCTCTTGTTCGATATTATAATATTTTCGCGAAAAGCCGACGATACAACCGAGCAACGATGGCACATTGCATTTTACGTAGATCGAAAGCACTTTGCTACGAAATTGTTTTTTTATTTTTTTCGTTTCGTGCATGCTAATACGTATAACTAGCTCTATCTTTATGAATATCGAATGTCAAGTTGATTAAGCTTGATCGATTAATCGGTTGTGCGCTATTGAGATAAGTTTCAACGTGCACACTGTGATTATCAATCTTATATTTTGTTTCTCTCGAATCAGGTTCGATCATTTTAAAACACGCGATCGGCTATTTACGTTCAAAGCTTTTTCCTCGCATCTGCATGTAACGTACTAAAGACGACAATGTCGAAAGAACAAAAAAAAAAAAAAAAAAGAAAGAAGAAGAAGAAACAGGACTATTCGTCGGGTACCGCAGCTTGATCGCTTGCTCGCTGAATTGTTCGCTTTTGATCTTGGCGTTGAAACTGCCTCCTGCTCGTTCTTCGAACGAGTCTCACCTAAACTCTCGGTGTATTACCTACTATAGTATCTGTAATTAGATGTGACCGTGCAATATCTTAAATGTATAAAGTATCTTTATAGTTTTCTATATTTCCCTTTCTATTTTTTCGTCTTTCTGGAACACGATAAAATCCTATTTACAATGTATGCGTGTATGTGTGTTCGTTTGTTTGCGCGTGTGTGCGTGCGTGCATGCGTGCGTGTTTGCGCCAGTTCAATTAGGAATATTAAATACGAAAGAAGAGACGTGTAAAGCCGAGTGAAAAATCGCCGATACGAATACGCGATAGTCCGATACGAACTGAAAGAGTAGAGAACAAAAGAGCGAAACAAGAAGGTGGCGTGAAATGAAAGAAAAGTAAAGAGGAAATAGCTTCTACGGAGGAAGGTATATTAGAGGTAGATCGATCTGTAATCGATTGGAAGATGAAGGAAAGAAGCCGAGAGGGTGTAAAAGTGTGGAAGAGGGGCAGGGGCAGACTCCTCGCTTTCGTGTTCGTTCGATGGTTTGCTCGTTTGTCACTGCCAGAAGCTGTTAGTACATGTTCTCGATGGGGTGTCGATTATGACGATGCGAATGCGTTGAACACTCTTAGGCAAACGGCAAATCCCGGTTTCTGGTGGTACATATCGTCTCACCTACATGGTACCGCAAGCCCCTCTGGTTCCGCCACGAAGACACCGGGCCCATCGTCAATGCCAATGTCCATGCCGATGTCAATACCAATGTCAATGCCAATATCAATGCCGATGTCAATGCCAATGCCAATGCCAATGCCAATGTCGATGCCGATGCCAGGGCGAATGCGAGTGCCAGGGCCAGTGTCAGTGTCAGACGCAGCCGACATCGATGTTGTGCAACGATCATCGACACCCATCGCATCCTCCTCGGGAGTATCACCGGCCTCGGAGCCCTCCGAATTCTCGGAGCCTATCGAGCCCGTCGAGCAGTCACCACCGCGAGGGGTGTCTTCGGGCTCAGGGGCCGGATTGTCTTCCAAGACTATAAACAGGTTCCTTCGAGGTAAATTACTTCGTCTGCCAATAGGAATACCAAGTCGTAAACTGCTCGACTATGGTTGTGACTCGCTCACACGAATGGCTTTACACTCTTTATTTCTGCTAAACGCACGTTAACAAAACATCTGTCTCCTACTCCGAGTCTTATTTATCTTTATCGCTTTATCTCTGTCTCTTTCGCTCATGACATCTCCGTCATTCGAACGCTCCGTTGGTTATCGCGATGGCTGGCTGTTTGTCTATCCGTCTGGCTGTCTATTATCCTTCTTTGCTTTCGATAAAGATACTTCTTATCAGTCACGATCTCTGTACGTACTACGATTATTGCTCCCTTTCTCTTTTTTTTTTCTTTTTTTGTTTTTCCTAATATTTCCAAATTCTAGATTGTCGCTACTCGAAGAAGAAACAAATTGCATTTTCTGTCATTCGATGCTTTCTCATCGCTGCACGATATTCTTTTCATTTGTTTCTTTGATTTCTATACACATCGAAGATGGCAAGATGGTAATATTCAACGTTATTTGTGTTTTTCTTTCCTTCTCCTTTGTTTTACATCCTTTCTTCGTTCGTTCTTCTCTTCCCCTTGTCTGTCTCCTTTCCCTTCATTTCCTCTCGTTCTTTCCCTATGTTTCTCTACGTGTCGTACTTTTGTTGCGTCTGCTCTTCGCTTCAATTAAGATTTGCTAATCGATCGAGGTATCATCGTGGTTTAATTGTATTCGATGCGACGTGCCGAGGGGTAGCAGAAATCGAAGAAAGTATGAAGATGAGAGTAGCGAAGGGTTAAACGGATATGCGACAGTTTTCGATACCGACCAATCGTTATCAGTTGCTGGCAGTAATACCGCGTAGCAAGAACGACGATAGAAACGCAGTTTACGCAAATTGTGACTTGTAGTTGCTGTTTCATCCATATAACAATACCTTCCTAACGAACGACTCAAGCTCGTTATCACGCTCGTTGTTTGCTGTTACGCGAACGACCATAATTTTATTTTGCGGTCGAGGACAATCACGACCATCGTTCGATGCTTTGTGTGTGTTTCTCGTTGAACCGTTCGCTTCCGATTTAATATACAGGTATCGTCACGATCGGTAAGATGGACGTGTTTCTATTAAAGCGAATCGATTGAATTGCAGGTAGCGATTTGCTGACCAGCTTGACGACCACGTTCGATCGTAAATGGAAGTCCCTGGTAAACTCGTCGAATCAAACAATTCGTGGATCCGCTACGGAGAATCTGTCTCTCAGCGACGAGGACGCTGCGATAACGCGAGACTCGCAAAACTTGCGAAATCAACGAGGGGCAGGAGCAGGGTTACGAGAAGAGAAAGAAGAACAGAAAACAGCTTGTCCTCAATCATGCTCGATTGAAACCTATCGGGATCCGAGCCTCCATAAAACATCTATCGAAAAGCATCAATACGTTCGTCAAAAAAATGCAAGTATACACTCCAAGTCAAAGCGAATTAATGAAATTGAATAAAATTTAGCGTAATCGTATAGCATCCATAGCACATATGCGCAGGTACATTCACTTACTCATACCATTGGTTGTTTTACTCATGCGCAGGATGCTCCGGAAAAGGATACGGATTCATCGGTAACAGAGAATAGCAGCGTCGATCGACCGGATAATACCGATATGCCGGATAACGATCGAAGCGCTAACGTACGAAAAAGGGTCGAACCGAAACAAGAGCAATTACGATCGAGCAAGGAAACAACGACCACGGCGACGGCGACAGTTTACGAAGCAAGTTTAGCTGCTAACGAACCGCAAGAATGCTGTAGGCACGAGAAGGAAACATCGGTGTTAGCGCAAAACGGTGGTAAAGAGATTGACGATGTGAAAGAATTTCGACACGATGTCGATTCAGCGAATTATTCGAACAAGCTCGAAAAATTTGAAAGTCTGACAAATTCCGAAGTCAGATCGCGGCTGAAAAGATCCGAATCTTTAAATAAGAGATCTGAAAATACCTCGTCCAAGTTGAAGAGGTCCGAAAGTTTGAACAAACATTCTGTCGAGAGGCTCTCGTCCCCGACCAACGGCAAGTTGAAACGCTCTGAAAGTTTGAACAAGCATTCGGAGAGATCCGATTCTCCGAACAGTAAATTAAAACGATCGGAGTCGCTGACAAAAACTGAAAAAACCGAGTGTAATATTAGCAAGAGACGGCAATCCGTTAGAAAAGATAGTGCGACGAAATTAAAACGAAAAAATGGTATGCCCGAACGATCGATCAAGCGCAGGCACACTGTAGGCGGTACTAAGGATTTCGACAAAGTACATTGGTTGGATAATAAACTGCAAGTCGAGGCTGAGAGAGTGGTCAGAAACGAATATAGACCGAAGAAAAGTCAGTTGAGAACGAGTTCTCCGGATTTAAGTACCGGTCGTATCGGTCTTACCGATACTAGTTTTCTCATCGAGGTCAGTTTTCGTGGCCCGAGTAACGTCGTTTTTAACGTGACTAACGCTCGTCCGCAGTCTTTACCGGATACTACTTTGACTTCTAAAGTGTTTAAAGTACCTCTGGAGAGTCACGTGTAACGAACACGACGTACAGCCTGTAAGGTAAGGGGCAACGAAGAAGAAACAGGTGTCAAAGCGTATGAAGCGAAAAGAAATTACCGTGAACGTCGATATTTCGCTTATCGCGAGCACCGAAACGCGACGTTTCTTTTTTTACATCGCAGCGTGTCAATTATTTACGTACCGTACTTGTAACCCGAG